>NW_021604685.1:1069413-1073206 GCF_004785775.1 Grammomys surdaster | reverse complement strand
TCTCTCTCTCTCTCTCTCTCTCTCTCTCTCTCTCTCTCTCTCTGTGTTAAAGAAAAAGAGGTCGGGCTGGAGAGATGGCTCAGTGGTTAAGAGCACTGACTGCACTTCCAGAGGTCCTGAGTTCAAATCCCAGCAACCACATGGTGGCTCACAACCATCTGTAATGAGATCTGATGCCCTCTTCTGGTGTGTCTGAAGACAGCTACAGTGTATTCATATATAATAAATAAATAAATCTTTAAAAAAAAAAAAAAAGAAAAAGAAAAAGAGGTCACAAAGTTGAACTGAGTGCAAGAGAGAAAGTATGCAGAAGACAATTTGGAGGACAGAAAGGAGGAGGAATTCATGTTATAATCTCAAAAAATTAAAATATTAGAAAAACTAGGGCACAGGGGCTAGAAGATTGGTTAAGAGAGCTTACTGCTCTTGTAGAAGGCCCAAGTTTTGGCTCCCAGAATCCATATACTAGCTCATAGCCACTTGTAACTTTAGTTTTAGGGGATTTGACACACCCTCTTCTGGAGTCTCAGTATCCTTACATGCATGTGGTAATATAAACTCAAGTAGGCACAAACACACATAAATAATGAATATATATATAATTTTAAATTAAAAAAACTAAAACTGAAGATGTGGCTCAGTGGAATGCTTGCTTAGCATATCTAAAGCCTTGCATTCAATTTTCCAGCACTGAATTAAAAAAAAAATAAAACAAAGAGAAAAAACTCAACAGGTATGTTGAAGCACACCTGTGATCCAGCACTTTGAGGTAGAAACAAAACCATTAGTGAGTACCAGGCCAGGCAGTACCATACAAAAAGAACATACTAGAACTTGGAGAGGGGACTCTTTTTTCATTTTACTGTATGGAGTTACACTAGTATAAATTAAAAGTACACACCAACTAGTTGTATTATATAATACACAAATTTTTGAAGCATGCAACAGGGGACAGAAAAGATAGTCTACTCATTATTTAAAAAAAAAAAAAACCTTGCTTAAGTTTCAGAGAGCTGTAAGTACTTAAAACCCATAAACTTTTCATTGCTCTAAACCAGTCCTGGCCTTTATCAGGAACTGGCCATATGTTCTTGCACTGGTTGTCCTGTGGCTGAAATTTTTCTCCAGATTCTGGATATTCAATTATATTACCATTGCATGTTTCCTCTCAAATGCCATCACTAGTTTCCTTTTCTTCAGAATCATAAGTGATTCTCTAAGGGCAAGGGTAGTAAAAGTCTTTCTGTAATTTCTGCAATGTTTTTATACGTGTATAATCTTCAGTACAGAAATGGGTCATTACCTTTACTTTCCTTAGCAACATTATCAAGAGTGTAGATTCTAGATAGCAGACATGCAGTTCCGTCTACTTAGTGGACTGTTTTGTGGACAGGCTGCCACTATAGAACACATATCAGAGTTCTGTGACTGAGACTACCTTTTTTCATTGTTTTTTATTTTTAAATTTATATATTCTTTCACAATTTCGTGAATATGTATATTTTGCTCAAAATCCTCCCCTTTTAAGAAATGGTGTCTAAAGTGAATCATAGGCAGAGTCATAGTGACCTGTCCCCTGAACCTTCACCCAGCCGATACCCTGTTCTGAAAGATATCTGTACTCCCCCTGAACATCCACGCTCCAGTGTCATCCCCTTTCCCACATCCTGCCTTTTTGTGTTTATAACCCCTGTGTGAATAAGTAAAAATTACAATTTGATTTAATAAAAAAAAGAAAAGGTGCCTATAAATAACTCAGTTTGGCTTGGAACTCACTATTTAATACAGGCTGGTCTCGAACAATAAGTAATCCTCCTGCCTCAACTTTGGCATGCTGGGATTACAAGCATGTGCCAAAACACTTAGATAATGCTTTTCGGGGGAAAGAGGACTCTCACACTGTAGCTCAAGCTCTCTTGAAACTCACTATGTAGTCTAAGGTGACCTCAGATTGAGCCTTACTTTCCCTCTTGCCCTCGCCCCCGTCCTCGACCTCTCCTTCTCGCTCTCCTTCTCTCTCTCTCCTCTCATAGAGTGACTCACTGTACAGCTCTGGCTGTCCTGGAATTTGCTATGTAGACCAGGCTGGCCTAGAACTCTCTGCCTGCCTCTGCCTCGTGAGTGCTGCCAGACATGGTGAAGCAAGCCTGTAATCCCAACACCAGGATGTTCAAGTGTTATCAAATGTTCAAGGTCACAGCCGCCTCAACCCCATAGCTTACAGAAATTTCCTTCTCTCTGATACCATAATGATTTGAATGTTCACACACCCAGAAACACGATTTAGGAAAATTAAGTGGGACAAAAAGGAAGAGAAATATGCTGTGGGGACTTAGTGTGGGTTGGATTTTCACATGAAGCTCAAGTGTTCTTAGCTCCACAGCAAGTTCAAGACCAGCTTAGGATTCTATCCAGAACTTTGTATTCACTAGTTCCACTTAAACTCTGCACGTCCTCATTTTCTCTTATGGAATTTAAGCTATTTTTTTCATTAAATTTTTATTTCTTTGGGGTGGGGTGCATGTACTGAGGCACACATGTGGCAGTCAGAGAACAGCTTGATGAGTTAGCTTGCTCTTCCACCATGTGGAAGATTCCTTTAGGATTCTTTTAATCATTGAACAATCTTTCTGCCCCTCTTCTGGACTTTCAATGTGTCAGAACATAGCCCAGCTTCTCATTTCTGTTGCTGTGATAAAATATCCTGACATTTTAAAAGCAACGTAGGAGAGAAGAGGTTTCTTTTAAGTTACAATTCCAACTAGCTACATCATTTCCACAGTTAGAAATGAATGCAAATATCCACCCTTAACAAACCAAGTCAAATGTAATTTCCTCCAAGAGAGTACTCCACCCTCAACCCCACAGCTTACAGAAATTTCCTTCTCTCTGATACCATAATGATTTGAATGTTCACACACCCAGAAACATAATTTAGAAAAATTAAATGGGACAAAAAGGAAGAGAACTATGCTGTGGGGACTTAGTGTAGGTTGTTTTTTCACATGAAGCTCAGAAGTAAGAGGACTCTGTTTATATAGATGTCAAAGCAAAAACCTTCAGAGACTAGTACACGTCAGAGCCAAGTGAGTCCTGATGTCCTGACCCAGAGAAGCCTGGAAAGCACATTTTGGGCCCCAAATCCGCATGGCTCAGCCCAGACACAAGGGTGGGGCTGGCCTTCCTACCAGCTCATGTTCCAGGGATGAGTCAACACAAGGCGTCAACTCCAGTATTCAGTGGTTTGGGACAGAAGAATAAAAGTTTTCTTCCTAGACTGAGAGCAAGCAAGTCTGGAATTTTCTCACTATTTTTGACAATCCTTCTGCTTGGCCTGGAATTACAAATGGTAACGATGCATTAATCACTCACAGATGCACTCATCTGTAATCCCAACACTTGAAATGCTGAGGAAGGAATATTGCCAAGAGTTTGAGATATAGCTATGAAAATGCAAACTACATATCATGTTAAATATCTAACATTAGCCCAAGACCTTCCAGTGGTATTCTGACACCTGCAGGCTAAAATTCAAACTCCTTAGCAAAGAAAATACAGTTAATCCCATCTCCTATATAAGTACTCACATCCAGCTGGGCAGTGGTGGTGCACACTTTTAAATCCAGCACTCAGGAGGCAGAAGTAGGCAGATCTCTGAGTTCCAGGTCAACCTCATCTACAGGGCTAGTTTTAGGACAGCCAGGGGTGCTACACAGAGAAACCATCTCAAAAAGCAACCAACACACACACACACACACACACACACACACACACACACACACACACACACACA
>NW_021604685.1:1067880-1069403 GCF_004785775.1 Grammomys surdaster | reverse complement strand
ACACACACACACACACACACACACACACACACACACACACACACACATTAAAAGCCCCTGTACTAAACTGATAACTCCTGTTTTCTGATTTCATTAGTCCATTAGATGATAACTGAGTCATTCCCAGTGTTAGAACATCCTCCCATGTTTACCAGGAAAACAGTTGCATTTCTTCTAGCTTCATCTCACTGGCGAAGTACTTCCCAACCACAGATGCCTCCTTGAGCTCCCATAGTTCTTTTTTTCCTATCCAAAATATGTATCTATAAAAGTAAAACACAGTGTGCTCCAAAAGAAAATGTGGATTTATAGAGTCAGAGATGTGGCTGGAGGAGTGACACAGAACTTTGAAAAGCAGCAGAGCTCCAAGAGTTTGAAACCCAGCTCTGGCTTCAAAGCTTAAGATCTTGGATCAGTTACTCTACTTCTCAAGGGCTCTATCTATCCACCCATTTGGCTTTGGCTTTATGGTTGTAATTGTTTTGGCCATACTGAAGATCTGATTTAGAGCCTTGCATATGCTAACACTGGGGCTGTGATCACAGCCACTTATCCATCTATTTGATGGTGCAATAGGGCTGAAATTTATCTGTTGTTCCTTCCAGGTCTGACATTCTAAAATTATTTGTTATTATATTAGGGGGTAGAACATAGGATCTTGTACATGCTAGTCAAATGTGCTACCACTGAGCTACACTGTGAAACTCCTGACATCATAGGATTTGTTTTTAATGTTGAGGGAAGAGGTAATAGGACTTATGGATGAGAAGAAATGCTATAACTGTGACAAAACACCATGACCAAAAGCAACTTTTGGGTGAAAGGGTTTATTTGGCTTACAAGTCCTGATCACAGTCCATCATAGAGGGAAGCCAAGGGCAAGGACTCAAACAGTGCAATAACTGAAGCAGAACTATGGAGGAACACTGCTTACTGGTTTGTTCTTCATGGTTTGTACAAGTGGCTTTCTTATACAACTCAAGGCCCCATACCCAGAGCTAGCACTACTCATTGATGTAGGATGGGTCCCTCCACATCAATCGTTAAAACCCCACAGAATTCCCTACAGATAACCTGATGAAGGTATCTTCTCAATTAAAATTCTTCTTCCCAGATAACTTTAGGTTGGATCAAAATGTCAAAATAACCCCAACCAACCAAATAAACAAAAAAACCTAACCAGAACGGTAACCAAGAACTAGCCTGCCACCTGACAATGGATATTTCAGATTTAACTGGCAAACATCTTGTTACATTTTCAGAGTAGGAAAGGGCCTATTATTTAGAACATTCTATCCAGAAGTCTACTTAGTGCTTTATAGGTCACTAAGTCCTTCACGGATATTCAATTTTCTAGTGGACAGTGAAACAGGCAGATAGAGTAGCATTTAAAGACTCACCTCATTTCACAGAATAGAAAACTGATCAAAGGAAAGTGGTTATTCTAATAAATGTTTAGACAGCTTACAGTTTTGCTTTGTTTTGTTTTGTTTTGTTTTGTTTTGTTTTGTTTTGTTTTGTTT
>NW_021604685.1:1062047-1067870 GCF_004785775.1 Grammomys surdaster | reverse complement strand
TTTGTTTTGTTTTGTTTTGTTTTGTTTTGTTTTGTTTTGTTTTGTTTTGTTTTAGGAGACATGCTCTTGTGATGTATCCCAGACCGGCCTTGAGCTCAGGATACTCCCATTTCAGACTGCTTAGTGCTGGGTTAAAGGTGTGTGGTACTATACCTGGTGTGCTTTAAGGTTCAAATACGTGAATTTACTCTTATGTTGTTTAACCATTCATATTTGTCTGTTGTGTAGGATTTGCAAGTTTATTATTGTTACATATATACACATGAATTTATAAATACAAGATTCTGATTTCATCTAGTGTTACATATGCTTAGAGCTAACCACTTGGGATTAGATAACCTACCAGGGGGCTTGCCCTGGGAGAAGACTGATTCTCCCTTTCATCAGACATTAAATGTCTGTAGGTCTTCAGCTAGGGGTGAGGCCTTGTGAGATTTTCCCCATCTATTTGGCATGCCAACTCAGGTTATCATTGTTTAGGTCTTACTTAGGCAACCATATCATTGATATTTTATGTGTATATCTTCCCTGAAAATTCTAGGAGACAAAAATCTCACAGTCTACTCTGGGTCCTTTTGAGTCTTCAGTCTTTCTGCCTCTTCTGAGATGTTCTATGAGTTTGGTTGCAGGGGGTATGTTATATATGTATCATTTGGGTGCATCTCATAGATAGCTCTTCTCTGCATTTTGATGACTTGTGGTTTTCTGTAGTGGTCTCTGTTGCAAAAAGAAGCTTCTCTGATGAGGGCTGAGAGCTACACTTATCAGCCAACAGCACTGCATGAACTGCACTTTTGCAGTTAGGCTTGAGAATGTCGGAATGACATTAGGTGGGTCTCAAGGGATTTCTTCTAAGCAATGAAGACAAATGAGAGCTAAGGTTGTAGCTCTGATGATAAATGCTTGCTGACCATGGATTCAATCCCCAACAATGCAACTGGGTATAATGGTGCTTAACTGTAATCCAAGCATTGGGAGGTGAAAGCAAGAGGACTGGGCTACATAAGATTATCTGTTCTTTTTCCTAATTGCAGGAAAGTGGATAGATGAAAGTGAAAATAATCATGGTAAGTAAATTAAATCAGTCTCAGGGAGACAAAGATCATATGGTTTCTCTTATTTGTGGTTCCTAGGTTTTATAGAGCTATACAAAATTATATATGTTTATATAACATAAAAACAGAGGGCATGAAGCATGGTAGGAAACAATCTCAACATACAATATATACATATACGAAACCTTAAATTTTATATGTACATATATATCTATATGAATGAGATATACAGATTAACAAGATATATATGATAATCTTGAAATCTTGTTAAACTTAAAACCTGTTACTGTATGGATTCTAAAATGAAACCTAAGGAGAATCTACTTACATAAAAGACAATACTGTTATTAAATTTTTCACGTTAAAAGACCCATCTTCTCTCCCTTGCCTTGCCCAGCCTCCCAGCACACAAAACTTGTTCTAGACTCTTAGGAAAGGCCCTCTGCAGAATGCAGAGCTCCTCCCTCCTCCTATTTCCTGGCATCTTAAGGTGATCCCTTTCCCGTAATTATTGGCATTTTTGCAAAATAATTTTGGAAAGCATCCAAGATTCAAAGGACAAAACGGCAATGAAAGCCCAGACTTATCTTCAAAGGAATAGAACTCCCCTGGAATCACACCATCTAGGTAATCACTTAACTATCTGCAGCCTAATAAAAAAGCCAATTTAAACTGACCCCAAAGGGAAGAAGAATACAAGAGTCCCAAGTTCCTGCTAAAACCCAGACAGTTCTACAGGCCAGAGACCCTGGGAGAAGGGAATGGCCATTGGATCCAGGAAATGAGGGAAGACTCTTTTTGAAGGGTTAGAGATAGTAAGGCAGAATTACTGTGGCATTTGCTCTAACTCATTCCTTATACCTTTTGTCCTGACCTTTCTCTAAGCAGTCAGTACAACGTTGGTCAAATCTCATTCTCAAAAATTAGATGGAAAGGACCTATAGGTTCTATAGATCTTACATAATCTCAGGTGGACTGGATTTTTTTATTTTTTATTTTTTGAGACAAGGTTTCTCTGTATCTCTGTGTGTCCCTAGCTGTCTTGGAACTCACTCTATAGACCAGGCTGGCCTCAAACTCAGAGACCTGCCTGCCTCTGCTTCCCAAGTTCTGGGAATAAAAATGTGCACCACCACCACAGCTAAGTTTTTTATTTACATTAAAATTAAGTAAAATTAATTTAATTACAATTAAAATATATTTTCATAAAATAAAAATTCCCTAAGTGTCCTCTGCCTTCATTCAGCTCCTTAGACAGTTTCCTGGCGTGCTTTCCATCCCCACTCAGCCTACTTATTTTCCTCTGGATAGATTCCAATTTGTCATTTCTCTGCGTGCCTTTTAGCAAGCTAGGTCCTAAAGAAATCTGCCTAATATACAAATGCACTGCTATCTCTCTTCTACAAAATATGTATACATATATATATATATATATATATGTAGACATACATTTCATTTCAGGTAACCACACTCATGCATACACATATGCAGAGGCACACACTTGAGTGTGTCATAATTGTCTCTTTTAGGGATGTGTGCCTAAGATAGGATCTTTTTAGCCTAGGCTACCCTAAAACTTTCAATGATCTTCTGTTTCAGTTTCCTGAGTGATGGCTGCCATGCCCACCTAAAATTTTTATAGTCAAGTACTGGTTAGTATAGTATAGTATAGTACAGTACAGTACAGTACAGTACAGTACAGTATAGTATAGTATAGTATAGTATTTTTGGTCAGCCAAGTATTGTTATCACTCAACTATTTCTTGGGTATCATTTGTTTGTGACAAAACTTAGCTATGTATCCCTGGCTGGCCTGGAATTTGACAGGTAGATATTGAGTTGGGGGTAATTCTTGAATCTCAGCTTTCTAAATCCTGGGATTATAGATATATGTCAACATGACTGTTGCAAGTGTTTTTATCTTCACATGCTTACTGACACTGGATATTATCAGTTATTCTAATGCCTGTGAATATACAAGGCTGAACTATAATTGCATTTATCTTTATTTTCACTATTAGTAAGGAAGACCACATTTTCACATTACAACAGTCATTTCAAGGTTTGGCATGCTGACATATGTCTGTAGTCCTAGTACATGGGGAGTGGAGGCAATAGGATCAGGAGTCTAAGGCCAGTTTTTACTACATGACAACTCTAAGGAAAGCCTATGCTATGTTACATATAATAACCTGTGTCCAAAAGCACAATGGAAAAAATAGCTTGTTTATAGGAAGTCTTTGAAATGTATCCTTTCCTCCAAATTAGCTTTGGATTCCACTTACTGCACCACAGATAAAACACTAATTTTTAAAAAGTTTTTGTTAACATTTGTTAATTATACATAATAATGGGATTCATTATGATATTATGATATAATATATTTTGATCATATTCAACTCGAAATCATTTAGTCTTGTTCTGCTCCCTCTCCTGCTGGCATCATTTTTCTCATCCAGTCCCCCTTTACTTTTCATATCTTTTGTTTGCTTGTTTTGATAATCCAATGAATTTCATAAGTATTGCTTACAGGACTGTGGGTGAGGGGTTATATATAGGAGTATAGGCACCTTAAAAGATCAATATCACTAAAACAAATGTCTTTCCCTCCCTTAGCAATCATCAACATCCCTCTTCATAGGTCCACTCTTTTATGAATTTTCATAAATTGTCATTTTCTCACAATTTGTGTGTGTGTGTGTGTGTGTGTGTGTGTGTGTGTGTGTGTGTAAAATTAGAAACACACAGATATCATAATCCTCTTTAGGAATGCTGAACATTCATAAATTCCACATTTTTAGGAACTTGACCAATTATGAGTCTATGCAATAATCACCACCGACTGCAAAAAAGCAAGCTTCTCTGACTACAGATGACTTATGAGTATAACCATGAATATTAGAAGACAGTTTGACAATATGTCCATTTAGCCAAGTATACTAGATTACCCCTGGGGCCTATGATCTTCCTGGCCATGGCATTTTGACCAGGTTTATAGTACCAGGCATGGTATTCCTTCTTGTTGAGCAGGTCCTCAAATCCAATCAGAAAGTAGTTGCTTACTCCATTGTTGCACTGTTGTTTTGGGAGTAGATACATCTTTCCCTAGCAGGTTGGCATTTTAGCATGAAGGGTATACCATCAGATAAGGTAATTGGTGAGTTTTCTCCTTCAGTGGCCTACATAGCCTCCTACAGTACTATGAAAGCTACCTAGCAGGAAGGAAGCTTCCAAGTCAGTTCTAGCTTAATTTCTCCTTGTACTTTGGACAAAGGATCTTACCATCTAATTCTGGTGGGCAATCAAGAGCAAAGGAAGTAGCTTATATAATTTAGGAGGCCTCATGAACCTTCCTGGCCAACCTCAGTATTCCATCTTCCACTTTCATGTCATGTGTTCTACTATCTCCCCCTACTTAAGGCCTTTTCCTTCCTCTCATGAGTCTCTTTTTAGTTTCCTAGGATCTACATATACTCATTCACACCTAAATGCATATGCATATCTTCATATATTTTAGATTATATATAATATTATATATATTATATTATATATAATCTAAAACATATGAAAATAAAATTTATATATATATATATGAAACTTGGTTTGCATATGAGATACAACATAGGATATTTGTCTTTGTAAGCCTGAGTTGCCTCACTTAATATAATATTTTCTAATAATGTCATAATTTTGTTTTTATGTTTGAATATAAGTCCATTGTATATATATACCACATTTTCATTGTAATTTTTTTATAATTTCATACATGTATATAATATATTACAATCATATCCACTACCCATTGTCTGCTCCTACCTGCTTCCTACACCTACATCTACATACAGGAACCTTTTTTCCCTACTTTCATGCCTTTTTTATATATTTTTTTTAATGTAACTCAGCTGCTATAAGGTCGGGAGTACATGGTTATCATTTCCATAAAAGAGCGTTTCACATCGTTCCTCAATCTTGTAAAATCTTTCAGCCTCCAATTTTCACAATGTTCCCTAGGCTTTGCGGAGGATAAGCTCCATTTAGGACTGAGATCCCAAGTCACTTATTTTAAACACTTTGACCAGCTATGACTCTCTGCATTAGCTGCCACTATGGAAAGAAGTTTCTCTGGCTCAAATCAAGTGCAGGACTATGAATATGTTGATACTAAGAAGGCAGTTTAACTAAATGTCCATTTAGCAAAACATTTAGCAGAAAGTAGTAGGTTCCTTCCTAAGATCTGTGACTTCCTAAGCCATAGGCTTTTGACCAGGTTTATAGTACTATACATGTATTCCCTCCCATGGACTAGGCCTTAAATCCAGTCAGAAAGTCCTTGGCTAGCCCCAAAAGTTATGCCTCAACTGCACCAATGAACATATGAGGCCTGTATTATAACATGAAGGGCTGGTTAACCATAATTGCTTAATAATGTTTACTTTTCTCTCCTAGCTGCCAGAATAGCACTTTTGGACACTATAAATGCTCAATGGTAAAGAGCTGCTGAGCTGGAGAGATGGCTCAGCTGGTAAGAGTGCATAATGCTTTGTGGTGGTTTAAATAAGAATGGTCTCCATAGACAGGTGGTGGTGGTGTCTTTTATCCCAGCAAGTAGACACAGAGATAGATCACTGAGCTCAGGGCTAGCCTGGTCTAAAAAGAGAGCTCCAGGGTAGCCAGGAGCCACAGAGGAAGGCTCTCTTAAAAACTAATGTGTGTGTGTGTGTATAGATAGATAGATAGATAGATAGATAGATAGATAGATAGATAGATA
>NW_021604685.1:1053819-1062037 GCF_004785775.1 Grammomys surdaster | reverse complement strand
ATAGATAGATAGATAGATAGATAGATAGATAGATAGATAGATAGATAGATAGAGATAGATCTCCCATAGGATTTTATTTTTTTTAACAGATCTTGCCTCAAGTTTATTCGTAAAAACAGCATACGACGACATTGGTCATCTGCAAATAGTGTGTGGGTAGGTGTGTCACGGCAGTCCCTCTGTCTTCACGTTGGCAGGAGCCTTTTCTATGGGGCCTTCACAGGGGCCTGGGCACCTTTGGGAGCCTGGGCTGGAGCTGAAGCCTGAGCCTTAGCTGGAGCTTTGGCTTCTGCCTTGGTTTGAACCTTGGGCTTTGGTTGGCAGAGCCTACGACCCTTGGCCATGTAGCTTCGAATCCACTTCCCAAGCTTGAGGTGAGCGATGAAAGCCAGGAGGCTGAGTTTGCGGCTGGGGCCCTTTGGCATCTTGGGCTTGATGGTCTGAGGCTTCACAAGGGCCTTGATGGCCTCTGCGCGTGCACTCACTGCCTTTGCATTGTTGGCCTGCATCTTCTTCAGGCCTTTCTTGTTGTGCTTCTTGGCAAAGCGCATGTTCCTCAAGAACTTGGGGTCAACCCCCTTAAGATACTCAATCTTTGTGACCGGGGTTTCTTTTTTTTTTTTTTTTTTTTTGGTTTTTCGAGACAGGGTTTCTCTGTGTAGCCCTGGCTGTCCTGGAACTCCCTCTGTAGACCAGGCTGGCCTCGAACTCAGAAATCTGCCTGCCTCTGCCTCCCAAGTGCTGGGATTAAAGGCATGCGCCACCACTGCCCGGCATGACCGGGGTTTCTTGATGCCATTTCTGTGCCATTTGCGGGACTGGTTGTGTGTGGTGTTGTTCTTGGACTTGACCATGTCTGCATGGTAACCCGCAGCGCCTGGGACTGGAAGAGAGTCCCATAGGATTTTAAATACTTGGTCACCAGAGACTTGGCACTATTTGGAGTTGCAGCCTTATTGGAGGAAGTGTGTCATTGGGGGTGGGCTCTGTGGTTTCAAATGCTCAAGCTAGACCCATTGTCTCTCTTTTTCTGCTGCCTACAGATCCAGATGTAGAACTCTCAGCTTCTTCTCCATCACCAGGTCAGCCCACATGCCACCATGCTTCCCACCATGATAACAATGGGGATTAAACCTCTGAACCTGTAAGCAAACCTCAATTGAATGCTTTCCTTTATAAGAGTTGCAATTCTCATGGTGTCTCTTCACAGCAATTGAACATTGACTAAGACAACGCTCTTGCAGAGAACCTGAGTTCAATTCCCAGAACCCGTATCAGTGACTCACAGTTGTGTGATTCCATGTTGTGTGCCTTTACCTCCATCTCCAGGTGCTCCTTACTCCTCTACCCCTCAGCCACCTGCACTCAGGTGCACATACCCACACACAGACACATACAGGCACATAATTTTAAAAATTAATTTTTTTAAATGAAGAATATTCCATCTCACTTCTCATTTGATTTCTCTCTTTCTTGTACCTAAAGTATGTGGTGTCATCAGTAGTAGTGCTTTACCACCTAGTTATAGTGGAGAACCGAGAGCAATGACAATAGCCTGTTATATGTTAGAAACCTCTAGGGGCTCATAGGCCAATTACCCTGTAGATATAGTTTTTATAATTTTCCCTGGTGTAATTGTCCTCTGAGAGGCTTATTGCCTCTGTCTGCTAACCTAAGTCTAGTCCTAGAAGCTTCTAGCCTTCATACAATCCAATCTAGTCCTAGAATGTTTTCAGCCTCTGAGACTTACTGATGAATAAACGCACCCTTTCTAGCTCTTTCTGATCTCTGACTGGCTGCATCGACTCAGCAGTTCTGGCTCAAACTCCTCTCCAAGCTGACTGATTCAATCTGGCTTCTCTCTCTTGGCCTCTCCTGAGTGCTTTTGCTTGGTCTCAAACTAACTCTAGCAGTCTATTCTATTCTTCTGGCTCCTTCTCATTCTCTGGCTCCTTCTGTCTTCACCCGTGTCTAGTTTGTTCTCTCTTTTCAACCTATCTCTGTACAACTGTCCCAGTAGATATCTCTGTCTCTCTCTGTCTCTCTGTCTCCCTCTCCCTCTCCCTCTCCCTCTCCCTCTCCCTCTCCCTCTCCCTCTCCCTCTCCCTCTCCCTCTCCCTCTCCCTCTCTCTCTCTCTCTCTCTCTTTCTCTCTCTCTCTCCCCCCCTTGTACTGCTCTCTTAAGTAGTTTCCCTTTCCTCTCTGTTCTTGTGAGTGTTGGGCATATTCTATTCTGTCAAATTGTTCTCTCACTTGTCACTTTAATCTGCCACACAATTAGAGATCACTTTCAAACATGAGTTCTTCCTTCTACAAACTAACTTTACCTTTGTTGTTTGGGATTAAAGGTGTATACTAAGTGTGTGTGTGTGTGTGTGTGTGTGTGTGTGTGTTAAAGGTGTGTTCTAAGGCTGAACTACATCACAACTAGAGACAGCTTTTTTCAGCAAATAACACAATCTTGGTGTTCACAGTGTGGTCAAATATCATGCAACGTATCCCATGCCTGACATTAAGATTTTCAACTAACAAACCAGGATACCACCATTTATACTTTTCTCTACCTTTCAGCACCTCTACCCCATTTTTCTTAATACCACAAACATTTTATTTGGGTTGCAAGATCATAGGTTTCCATGTGGCTTCTCCATGGACACATCCTCTTGGTTAACTCTTCCCTTGACCCCTAATTTACCCATCCTCATAACTCTATTACCTGATTGGGCTCTTGTGTCCCCAGTATTTCTCTTCTCTACTTTCATTTATCCTCTATTCTACTACCTCCTTTCCCTAAATTTGTCCCCCTACCATGGCAGGTTCATGATTTCCTAGTTTCCACATATTCTCCATATTAAACACAAAAACAAAAGATTTTAAGCTTAAGGCCTATATAACAAAAAACATGTGAATTTGTTTTGGGGATCCTGGATGACAGTATAATTTTTCAAGTTCCATCGATTTCTTGAAAATCATATATTTCATTTTTTACATATGATTGACATTCCTCTGTACACATGTACCATGTAATTATTACCCATTAATTAATTAGTGGATATATAGGTTGATTCTACTTTCTGGTTATTATTAATAGAATGGGAATGAATATAGTTGGGCAAATATCTTTATAGTAAGATATAAAATCTTTTGTGAATATGCCCAGGAGAAATCTTCAGATTGATTTCCAAAGTGTCTGCACTATCTTATATTCCCACAGTAGTGTAGTAATAAGGGTTTCTCTTTCTTCATATCCAGGCCAACATTTGTTGTCCTTTGTGTTCCTAAGAATAGCCATTCTGACTGGGGTGAGACTGAAACTTAAAGTAGTTTTAAGCTTAATTTTCCTTGTCATTCTGTGATTTTAATTGGCTTGATTTTGTGCAAATTGTATGCAGGTAACCATGAGTGCTATGGGTTCACAGTTGCAACAGACGTGCCCAAAAGGCAGAGCTAGAGGATTGGAAGGAGGTCAAATAAATTTAAATTTACATTTCTCTGATGGCTAAAGGTATTGAGCACTTTTTAAAGGAATATTAATCACCAGTATTTCTTTCTTTCTATTCATTTCTGCACTCCTTTTTCTGAATGGATTGTTTTTCTTTTAAAGAAAATTATAATTAGTTTTTTGAGTATTTCGTACAATGAGTTTTGACCACATTCACACCTCCCCCAACTTCTCCCTGATTCATCCTCCTCTATCTACCCAATTTTATTAACTCATCAAGAACAATTTGTGCTGGTCATGTAGTCATGGAAGTATAGCCTTCCACTGGAGTGTACTCAATCTACCAGTGGTAAAACTACAAACCACATGAAGCTCAAGAAAAAGGAAGACCAAAGTGTGTATACTTCATTCCTTCTTAGAAGGGGGAACAAAATATTCACAGGAGGAAATACAAAAACAAAGTGTGGAGCAGAGACTGAAGGAAAGGCCATCCAGAGACTGCCCCACCTGGGGATCCATCCCAAATACAGTCACCAAACCCAGACACTATTGTGAATGCCACGAAGTACATGCTGACAGGATCCTGATACAGCTGTCTCCTGAGAGCCTCTGCCCAGAGCCTGACAAATACAGAGGCAGATGCTCACACCCAACCATTGGAATGAACAAGGTGTCCCCAACGGAGGAATTAGAGAAGAACTGAAGGAGAAAAAAGAACAATATCAACCAACCAGACCCCCCCCCAAAGCTCCCAAGCTTTCTATCCTTGAATATTTATGTGAATTACATTTTTCCTTTGATTTATAGATGTTGAACCATCCCACTGTTTCTGGATGAAGTGAATTTCTACTAGTTGCTTTCCCAGATGACTGAGTTTCTATTTCCAGCACCCATATGGTACCTAACAAACACCTGTAACTCCAAGGGAGCCATCACCTTTTTCTAGCCTCTGTCAGCACATACATGAGCCCAAACACCAATAAACATAAAACATAAATAAAATTTAAAAATTAATAAATTAGAGTCTGTAAGAGCCAAAGTTATTTTTTAAGTTTTAGTTGCTGTGCATAAGAAATCCATTAAACAAAGATGTCTCTAACCTGCAAGCCCTTTGTCCAAGGACAGATACTTCCTAAGATGCTGAAAGATAAGAAAACACATCTTTTCACTCCCCTAAACAAATTTGTCTAACCAACTAAACCAGATATGCTTGGTCACATGCAGGTTGGAAGTACATAGGCAGGAAATACATCAAAATGTATGTCTACCCCGTATTAGATGTAGGTTAGAAGAACACAGGCAGAAGGACATCAGGATATATGCTTGCCCTGATTGGATCTGGTGGGAAACATACAGCCTTATGGGTTTGCCTTTACAAGTCTCTGCAAAACTGACTCATTGCCATTTTCTGAAAACCCCAGAATAGATCTGGCCAGAGTCCATCATCCTGGCCAGTATTTAATTAAAGTTTGCTTCAATTTTGGCTCAAAAGTTGTGGTAGTGGTCTTATTCTTAACCAATAGGAATAACAAGTACTGGTCTTTAAAAAGTCCCATAGTATCTAAAACATTCCCTTTGAAAGCTTAGTCTATTTAAAACATCCAAAGTCTCTTAACTGTGGCCCCCTTTAAAATATAAAATAAGTTACATACTTTCTTACTCCCAAGAGAAAGAACCAGAGCACTATCACAATTAGATCGAACCAAAACCTAACTTCAACAAAGTAAAAAGGCTAGCACGTGACATCTGGGAGCCAAAGTCTTTTGGGCTCCAAAGGGCCCGGGTAGCTACACTTCTCTGTGCCATTCACAGCACACAGCTCTTCTCATAGGCTCAGGGCAGCTCCACTGTACAGGTGTTGTCCTTGGCACTCATTTTATGATACTGGTATCTACAATATGCTAATGCATCTTGACCAGTGGCCTCTCCCAGCCTTCTCTTCTGGGACTCCAGCCCTGCCACATGCAGGATCAAGCCTCAGCTCCTCTTGCTCACCCTATTTTGCCTTCCAAACCTGTGCCTCCTGGGTAACTTACACATTACCTAGTTCATCTGCCAGGCTGAGGTGCATTGGTGGCCACCCTGGACTACAAATTCTTGGTGTTGACCCTGAAGAATTACTCCAATAACACTTCATCTAAGTAATGCTGATCTTATTTTTTTCAAGACAGACTTCTCTGTGTATCCCTGGCTGTAGACCAGCCTAGTCTCAAACTCAGAGATCTGATTGCTTCTGCCTCTCAAGTGTTGGAACTAAAAGAGTGTGCATCCTGTTATTAGTCTCATCTTAATGAGCACTAATATCTCAGTTCCACTCCAACCAAACAGCAGCAATTATCTCAGTGAAGCAAGGGGTTCACTTCAGTGATGCTGTCCCTCTGTTCATCACAGCTGAGTCTTTAGTTCCAGCTGACTAGAACCATACTTTCTTAATACAAAATAACACACGAATGGCTCTGATAATCTTTACATCCCTCTGAAATTTCACAAGCCATTCTTCCATCATTTTCAAAAGTCATACATATCAGTATTCCTATCTTCCAAGCTCATACAGAATGGCCCATTAAACTCTAAGTACTCAACAGCTTTTCCAGCCTAAGTGAAACATTTCTATAACCATTCCCAAAACAATATGGTCAGGTTTGCCACAGCTTACTCTCTGTACCAAATTCTATTTTAGTTAAGTTTCTATTGTTGTGATGAAACATAATGAAAAGCAACTTGGGGGAGCAAAGGATTTGTTGACTGACACATTCCATCACAGTCCACCATAAAAGGAAGTAAGGCAGGAACTCAAGGCAGGAACTAGAAGGCAGGAATTGAAGCAGAGATCCCTAAGGGACATTGATCACTGGCTTGCTCCCCATAGCTTTCTCAGCCTGTTTTCTTATACTATTGAGGATCATATTCTCAGAAGAGGCACCACCCCTGGTGGGCTGGGCCTTCTATCAATCATTCATCAATAAAATGCCCTAAAGACTTAGCCACAGGCAATCCGATAGAGGTATTTTCTTAATTGAGGTTCCTTTTCCCAGATGACCCTAGCTTGTCTCATATTGACGAAAAAAATATCAGCCTTTCATTTTGTTTATTGTTGGTTGAGCTGGCCTCAGACCTGTACACATGATCTTCTTTTCTCAGTCTCCAAAGTGCTGAGAGTTATCATGCTCCACTAAAGGTAGATATGTTTTTCATAGCACTTTATGTATACAGAATTATTTCCTTATTTCTGCATCATAACTCTATATGCTAAATGTCATGATGTCTATATTACATGGCATTAAATTAAGACTCATGTACTTCTTAGTTTTTGTTTTCAGCCAGTAAGTAGTCTATGTATCCTTGCTTCAGTTCCTGACTCCAGGTTCCTGCTGTGGCTTCTTTTAGTTTCAGTTGCTATGATGAACACCATGTCCATAAAAAACCTGGAGGAAGAAAGTGTTTATTTGGCTGAAAGCTTGGTCATGGTATTCATCACAGGTGTTTATCTAACTTAAAGCCAAGACAGAACAGTTCAGGAGGTAAAGAGATTTAACCAAGGTCACACATCTCAGAAATGGCATAGCTGGATTCAATTCAAATCTGTCTCCTGCTTTAATTTCATGTACTATGGTAGATATCAGAGATATCACCTTCGATAATTTAGGGATGGGCTGATAAATACAACATTAGTGATGCATTAGCAAATAGAAAGGGAGCAGCTTGGAGAAGGAAAGATTTCATGGAGGAGGGAGTAGAGAAAAGAGAGAGGGAGGGAGGGAGAGAGAGAAAGAATTGTGCTGTGTCTTGTATGAAGCCATCATTTGTCAATTAAAAAAAACCTATGAACCTAGAACTTGGGAGAGAGGCAGAGGCAGGCAAATCGATGTGAGGTTAAGGCCAGTCTCATCTACAAAGTGAGTTCCAGGACAGTCAAGGCTATATAAAGAAATCCTGTCTTCATAGCAGCTTTATATGTAATATTGAGAACAGCCCATCTGAAAAAAAAGGATTAAAAAAATGGGGTACATCTACTCAATACTAGTCAGCTATTAAAAACAAGGATATGAAACTTCATGAAATTTGCAAGCAAATGGATGAAACTTGAGAATATCATCCTGAGTGAGGTAACCCAGATTCAGAAAGACATATATGGTATGTACTTACTTACAAGTGGATATTATCCATAAAGTGCAGGAACCATGCTACAATCCACAGACCCAGAGAAATCTGGTAATAAGGAGGGCTCAAAAAGGATGCATGAATCTCACACAGAAGTGGATACAAAGTACCCATCTGAGGTGAATGAAGAAAGGGAACTAGGTGGGAAAGAGGGTGAGAGAGGAATGGGAATGACAAACAGTTGTGTGTTGCAGGGCAGGGCAGAGGGCTGGGAGTGAGAATAGAAATTGGTAGGGGTATCTCTGGAACTATTGGGAGGCCTGGAACAAGGGCAGATACTGGGAATGCATGGGAGTGACCCTAGATGAGATTCCTATCAGCGGAGGATCTAGAAAGTAAAGTGGTCATCTCCTGTACCTAGGCAGGACTTTCAGTGAAGAGAGGAGGGCATCAACCCATCCACAAAACCGTCAACCCAAAATGTGTCCTGCCTACATGATTCACAGGGATTAAGATGGAGCAGAGATTGAGGGAATAGCCAACCATGGTAGGAGTTGGAGAGACAGGCTAGTGTTTAAGGGTTCATATTGTGTTTGCAGAATACCTGAGTTCAATTCCTAGCATCCATGTCAAGCAGCCTGTAATTCCGTATCCAGGAAGATCAGATGCCTCTGT
>NW_021604685.1:1015434-1050919 GCF_004785775.1 Grammomys surdaster | reverse complement strand
TCCCCTCCATTGTTCCAAAATCTGGGGTAGCTTTAAGGATTGTTTTTCTAGTGACCACTGGGAGCTTAGGAAAAAGTACAGGGACAGACCTCAGTTACTCTGTTCAATGAATATTCTGGCATCGCAAGCTGAATGGGGGTGGGGCAGACCCACCTTCTGGGATATTTTGAAAGCTTCCAAAAATAGCCTCAAGGCCTCAGTCAGAGTGTTCTGGGCCAGGACACAGACTGAACGTTGGAACTCACACTCTGCCAAGTTCCCACCCAGACTCCCATCCCATGACTGAGCAAACCAGTTTTCCCTCGATTTTCCTTAATTGTCTTCTGGAGAGCCACACCCAAGCCTGAAACTTCCAAATTTAGCTCTCAGCCTCATCCTTAGCTTCTCTGCAGAGAGAAAAGCTTACCTTTAAAAAAAAAGTACAATAAAATTAAATTAAAATACTTGCTTTGTTTTGAGACTTGGTCTTTTGGAGCTCAGGGTAGTCTCAGACACATTATGTAGCTGAGAATGGCCTTGAATATCCCGCCTCCACCTTTAGTGACTGGAATTGCAGGCCACCAAGCCCACATTTAGTTCTTCTGTCTTCGTTTCTTTCTACGTGTGTGTATGTAGAAGGGGGTGTGATTGCATTTGGAGGCCAGAGGTCCAACTCAGGTATTAGTCTTCAGCTGACCCTTTCCTTGT
This sequence comes from Grammomys surdaster, assembly GCF_004785775.1. Lineage (NCBI taxonomy): Eukaryota > Metazoa > Chordata > Mammalia > Rodentia > Muridae > Grammomys > Grammomys surdaster. The sequence goes on along the minus strand of NW_021604685.1, from coordinate 1,050,232 downwards.
TTTTCAGAAACAATCTCTCAGTTAACAAAACTGACAGCTCCAGGGATCTTCCTGTATCTCCCCACTCTGGCACTGGGAGTACACAGACAGAAATCAGCAGGTTTTTTTCCCCCACCTGGATTATGGAATCAAAGTCAGGCCCTTATACATGCATAAAAGCACTTTACTGAATGAGCTATCTCCATAGTCCCAAATTTTTCACACTTCTCATGGTCCCTGTACACTCAGTGAAGAAACAAAGAGAGGACAAGACACTCATGAACACAGAAGTCAAGAAACAAAAGAAATGACAAGGGAATTTGAAAGAGACAACAAAAGGCAGATGATGCAGAGACAAACCCATTGTATAAGATGATGTCCACAATACCATTGTGACGAAGACAAAGTAAGAGGTGGGTATGGTAGGTAGTGTATGCCTGGAATTCCAGCACTTGGGAGACTGAGGCAGGAGGACTGCTAAGAGTTTGAGGAGGCCACCCTGGGCTACATAGTGAACTTCACGGTAGCCTTAGTTAGAAGTTAGACTTTGTCTCCAAAACAAAACTACAGGGCTGATGAGATGGCTTAGCAGGTCCAGGCACTTTGTGTCAAGGCTGATTGATGACTGTCCTTCAGTCACTGGCTCTCACAAAGTGACAGGAGAGTGAAATGGAAACTTCTCGTTCTTTGGAAAGTTAGTTATGTCAAACGATGGTTTGCTGAGGCACACAGGTGAAAAGATGTCTTTCTAAAGCAAATATATGAAAGAATGTTTTCTTGAAGCAAACACAGGTGAAAGGATGTTTGGATATAGCAAACACATGGAAAGACCTGTTATGAAGGAGTATAAATATGTCCCCACAGACAGTGGGAGACAGCACTGAGTATTGGTTTGGTTTGCTCCACCTTGCTATTCACTAAAGACACTCGTGTATTGGTTCCCCTTACATAGCATTGTTGAACTCAACTTGTAGTAACACTGGGTGAAGCTCACCCAGGAACTGTGCTTGAGGTTTCTGCAGCAGCTTGCTGCCTTTGCAGCCCTGCCTTAGGTTGGTTGGTGAGCCTGCAGGGAGGGTTTGGGGACCGTTTCTTCAGGATTGAACTACAGCTGACTAGTATATGTTTGCTGAAAGGAGTGGACTGTAGTTGCCAGTTGGTGCTTTGTGTCTGCCTGTCCAGAGGACTGGTCTGCAGCTGCTGAATCATATTTGGTGTTTGCTCTGAGACTGAACTACTGCCCAAGAAGATCAAGCTCACCCCCAAAGAACTATTGCTGAACAGGTCCACTTCCCCCATATCCTAATAACTTTTCTCTTCCACTACCTCTGTTGGGTGGTGGGCTAGAAAAATAGGTTGCAAAAAAATATAGGCCTACAGGAGAGAACTTACTCCTGAGAGTCATTTTCTGACCTCCACAGACATGTATTGCCACACACACAGATAAATGTTTAAAATTTTAAAATAGGCTGGAGATCTAGTTTAGTTGGTACAGTGTTTCCCTAATATGCACAATACGCTTGATTTAGTTCCTACTACCATATAAGTGGTGTTACCCATAATTCCAACAATCAGAGAAATGAATGCAGGAGGATTAGATGTTCTAAGTCATTTTCCTCTGCCACCTAGCAAGTTCATAACAAGCATGGGCTGCAGGAAAAAATATCCTATCTTTAAAAAATACAAAAGAAAAAATAAAAGGAAAACATCAGAGAGAAGAGAAAGAGGGAATGGGATAGATACAGAGAGATGGGATAATAGGAACAAAAAAGAAGAGAGAAGAAAGGGAATTTTGATTCCTTGCCAATTCTAAACCCTAGCACCAAGCCATCAGACTAAGAATGGTTGTGACTGTTGAAATATCAGCATTGGAAGTGATGGCTAGAGTATAGTGAGTTTGAGGACAGTTCGTGAATGAAGTACTAATCTGAGCCATGAAGATCAGTGCTTCAGAGATGCTGATAGTTCCAATCCCCAAATGAAATACCCAAGGTAAACACGGCCATAAACCCAAGCAACCCTCACTTTTTGCATAATGATGCATAATGCATCTGGCACTCACACCCACAGTATGTATACTACAGATGCCTAGACAGAAAGATATAAAAGAAAGTATACAGGCCTGGGAGTATAGTTCAGTGGTAAGCAATTGCCTAGCACATACAAGTCTTTGATGTATTTTGGTTTCCTTTTTGATACATAGTGTTGCTGTCTGGTTCAACTCAGCTCCTAGCTCAAAGCTCCTAGGTTCTGTTCTAGCTCAAACTCCTCTCCAAGCCGCCTGCTTCAATCTACCTACTCTCTCAGCCTTTGACTAAATTGCTATGCCTGGCCTCAAGCTAATTCTGGAAATTGTTCTGATCTTGTGACTCCTTCTCATTCTCTGGCCTGCTGTCTTCACCTGTGGCTAGCTTGTTCTCTTCAACCTGTCTCTGTAAAACTCTCCCAGTAAAGCTTCTTCCTTCCTCTCTCCTTCTGTCTGCTAGCTCTTATGTTACCTGTCCTTCCTCTCTGTTCTCATGAGAGTTGAACATACCCTATTCTGTTAAATCTTTCTCTGATTCACTTTGACTCTCAATTAGATGTCACTTTCAAAAATATTGTGCTCTTGGGCTGGAGAGATGGCTCAGTGGTTAAGAGTACTGACTGCTCTTCCAGAGGTCTTGAGTTCAATTCCCAGCAACCACATAGTGGCTCACAACCATCTGTAATGGGATCAGATGCTCTCTTCTGATGTGTCTGAAGAAAGTGAGAGTGCATTCACATATTTAAAACAACTAACTATACCTTCACTGTTTGGAATTAAAGATGTATACTAAGGGCATGTCTGTATTTCATCCAGAAAGACTAAGAGTTTGCCTACATTCCAACCAGAGTAGCCATGTTGCTGGATTAAAATCCCTCTACAGTTCTGACTATCCCTGTACTTACTATGTGGCCCAGACTGGTTCCAAACTTGGAGAAGTCTTCCTGCATCTGCCTTCTTAGTGTTGAGATTACAGGTATGCATCACCATCACCATTTCAGACTTGTTTTGTTTTGTGATGTTGGTGTTCAAATCCAAAGCCTTAACTAGGCGTGGTCATAGTGAAGGTCTATAAACACAGCACTCAGGAAGTTGAAGCAGGATTGCCATAAGTTCATGGTCATCCTGGAGTACACAGTTCCAGACCAATCTGAGCTTCGGCTTGAGTGTTATGAAATGTAAAATGACCAAGGGATACCTGGCAGGCCCATGCCAAGGTGTCCCCCTGAGAAATTACTTCATGCAGAAAATCTGGTGTGAAGGGGGTTTATTAGAAAGGAACGGAGTGAGGACCTGGGAAGGGTAGAAGCAGACAAGTGAATGAGTAAACAAGCAGACAGGCAGACAGACAGGAGCAGAGCCATGGCGGTCAAGAAGGGGCAACAAAGAAGGATAGAAAGAGGAAGACAGACTGCCCTGGAACACATGGGAACAGACAGAGTGCTGCGACTGTAGGAAGTCCTTTTACTGGCAGCCCACACCCAGCATACCTACCAGATGGTTGAGGCAAGTGATGACTTAAGCTATTGCTAAGGTACCTGGGAGGAGCCTCTTGGAATTGCCTGTAAACTAACAGTGAGACCCTGTAAACCAAAACAAAGAATAATCCAAGAATGGATATCTGAATTTACTGTTAGCACGGACTGCTAAGAACAATGTATTGGGCTGGAGAGATGGCTCAGCAGTTAAAGAGCTCTTCCAGAGGTCCTGAGTTCAATTCCCAGCAACAACATGGTGGCTCACAATCATCTGTAATGGGATACGATGCCCTCTTCTGGTGCACATGAAGACAGCTTCAGTGTACTCATATTACGTAAAATAAATAAATCCGATAAATCTTAAAAAGAAAAAAAATTTATTTATCACAAAAATAAATTTTTAAAAAGCCATAAATATGAGAGGAAGTTGTGGAGGCATAGGAAAGGACTAGAGAGAGGAGACACAGGATGGAGTTGAGTGAGTAAGGGAAAGGTAGAAGTGATACAATTAGATTTAAATTAAAATAAAAATGTAAGTTAAATGTTTGGGAAAAAAGACTAGAGTGTCTATAATCCTGCCACTCAGGAGGCTGAGACAAACAATTCTAAATTCAAGGAAAGTCTGGGCTACATAGGGTGACCCTGTTTCAAACCTATATAGTGGAGAAAGAGAACAGACTCTGAACTTTTGTCTTCACACTTCTACATTCCTCTCTCTCTCTCTCTCTCTCTCTCTCTCTCTCTCTCTCTCTCTCTCTCTCTCTCTCTCTCTCTCTTTCACACACACACACACACACACACAGGTGCACATACAATATCAACAATATTGGGGCTTTGTTTGGTGATGGTTTTACAGAGGAAATTTTGTAAATATGCCTAGTCTATAAGAAACATTGTAACAGAAGTTTTTGGAAAAGGAATGTAAGTGTTCAACCAGGGACCCAGGAAGGAGCTCACACCTTGCCAGCAGAATCTGAAGAAGGAAAGCCTGAAGGATGAGGAATGCTACTGAAAGCTATACCCTGGCCAAGGATGTGAGGGATTTTATGGCTCCAGTAACATGCTAAGTCTTTCTTTGATTTTTTACTGCTTATTCCTGAATGTGGTCTGGCTTCTTCCTACATTTACCTCTTCAATCTATAGACATTGTAAACTTCTGGCTACCATAACAAACCCAATATGTACTGTGTCCACATCAGCCTTCTCTAAGGACTAGAGTGTGTTGTTGTCATCTCTATTCATGTAATCATAACTAACTTTTATCTAGCTGTGTGATAAGAACTTTAGCATGAATCCTATTTAGATGGATATTATGAAATAACTCAGGTCACACAGTAGACATCACTACACACCTGTCAGAATGGCTGAAATAAAAATACAGATAAACCAAAAATACAAAGAACCAGAGTCATCCAGAGATCTTTAGTGGAAATGTACAATAATGAAACATTGTGATAATCAAATAGAGTTTAGCGGCTATCTTTTCTTCATTGCCTCCTCTTCCCCTCTCCCCTATCCTAAAGTTTGTTCCTTTTTTATCTCTTTTGAGTCAGCCTCTCTCTATGTCACATAAGTGATCCTAGAACTCTTAATCCTTCTACCTCAGCTTCCCAAGTGATGAGATTGCAGGCAAGTACCATCACATTCAACTTGTCAATATCTTATACTACAACTATAGAATTGCCAACCATATATAGTCCATTTCTTGCTCCTATTTTGGAATTCTCAGAATGGGAAAATTGTAATTAAAAAAAGAGTATTGCCTTGTAGATTCAGGAGGCAGGGAAGTCCAAAATTCAGAGTCATTACATGGTAAATATGGTAGAGGAACAATGGAGACCATATAAAAATGTCAAATTCCTATTATAACAAACTCACTTCCACAATAATGACACCCATGATGGTGGCCTAATCAAGTCTCATTAGGCTTCACCTCTCAATGACATCGTACTGGGCATTAGTTTCCAACACATGTCCCACCTTTCATTGAACTCTTAGTTTTGAGACAAGACTTTATGGAAACCAAGCTGACCTCAAATGTTAGCCAAAGATGATGTCAAACTTATTTTTGTTTTGAATGGTTTTACTAACAAATTTATGGGAATATACATAATGACAATGCATTGTGGGAAAATGCATAATAATCTTCATCATGATGTTGCCATACGTGTACATCATGTCTTTTTTATCATAACACCCCCAGCATTCTCTTTTCCCCACTTTCCATTTCTATTAGCTTCTTTATTTTCTAGCCCAACCCTACTTTGACTCAGTGTTTTTTTAGTATGTGAGTAAAGCAATAAGTTTCATTAGGGTCCTTTACAGGAGTATAAATGGGAATTTATTTCTGAATTTGTGCTGCTCACTAGTAGCTCCACCATTGAAGAAAATACAATGGCTTTGTATGTGTGATCCTCTTGCCTCCACCTCCCAAATGCTAGGATGATATACAATCACTACCAGTAATACTGAGCCTTTACTATTACTGCTACTGCTACTGCTACTGCTACTGCTACTGCTACTGCTACTATTACTACTATTATTATTATCATTATTCTTTGGAGAGAAAGGAATGTCATCATATAGCACTGGCTGATTTGGAACTCACTATGTAAACTAGACTGGCCTCAAACTCCTGAGTACTGGGATTAGAAGTGGCCAGCACTATTTTGTTTTCTGAGTCAGGGTCTTACTCTGTAGCCCAGTTGTGCTTAAGCTCAGTTTATAGCTTCAGCTGGTCTCCACCTTATGGTGAGCCAAGTGATGGAGTCATAGGTATGACCCATTACACTTGGCTTCATCTGATTTTATTTGTTTAAGGTAGAGTCTTATGTAGCTTAAACAGGCTGTGGATTCCTGATATCCTAATCTTCCTACTTCTACTTCCTAATTTGGGGGATTATAAGCATAGGCCACCACACTTGGCTCTTCAATTTTATTTGTTATTTATGTATGTATTTATTATTGATAATTTGAATCCATTGGCTTTGAACTGGTTATGCAGCTGAGAATAGCTTCTTGATGCTCTTGCCTCTACTCTGAAGGTGATGGAATTACAGGTGTGGATCATTAGGTCCAGTTTATTAGGGTTGACTCTATAGCCTCAGGCATACTAGTTAAACACTCTGAGAGCTGAGCTATAACCCAAGCAGGGTTTCTTAGGGTGATGAAACTATTTCAAATTTAGATTTGGGTAATGGTTATAGAAATCTGGAAATACATCAACAACTGCTGACTTGTATAATTTAAAAGATTCCAGGAAGAAAAGAAATAGAAAGACTGGGAAAAAGAGAGCTGGGGGTTCACTGTTGGAGTGACTGTTCCACTTATTGAAGGCCCTGAGTTATTATTAGTGCTATAAGACAGAAATAAAAATAATAAGGAGGTGAATTTTATGATATAGCAGTTCAATTTAGCCAAGCATGATCATGAGTACTTTTGTTCCCAGCTATCTGAGACTGAGACATGAGAATTATTTGAACGCAAGAGGGAGTTTGAGACCATTCCAGGCAAAACAAACAGACTGTACCACATAACAAAATAAACAACAAAACCAATTGCAATAATTTCTGAGGAACTCCAAATATTGATCTCACTAGAAAAAGTCTTTAAAAGTACTATATTTCACATGCTTAAAATTTAAACAGAAACAAGAGGGTATGTGGCAGTAAGAGGGCTTAGTGGGTTAGGTCGCAGGCAATTAAGCCTGACAACACAAGTTCAAACCTCAGAACCCACACAGTGGAGAGAACCTTCTCCTGGAAGTTGTCATTACTTGTTTTTTTTTTATTAAATGTAATTTTTATTGAAAATATTTATATTATTGAAAATATTTTTTCTCATATAATATATCCTGTTTACAGTTTCCTACCTCTCTATTCCTCCAAATTTCTCACTGCCTGTCTTCCCATGAGGATCTCCCTTTCTGTCTCTAACTAAGAAACAAACAGGCTTATAAGGTGAAAGTCATAAAATAAAGTAAAATAAAATAAAATAAAATAAAATAAAATAAAATAAAATGAATTGGAATTGGACAGCTCAAATGAACAGAACGAGGAGCCCAAGAGAAAACACAAGAATCAGAGACCCCTGTTTTTCACACTCAAGGATCCCATACAAGTACTACACTGGAAACCATAATATATACACAAAGGACCTAGAGCAGATCTAGGCAGGCCCTGTGCATGCTGCTTCAGTCTTTATGAGTTCATATGAATTTTGTTCAGTTGACTTAGAGGGCCTTGTTTTCTTGGTATCTTCCTTCCCCCTCTGGCTCTTAGACTCGTTCTATCTACACTCTATGGTATGCACTACACACACACACACACACACACACACACTAAAAATATGTTTTAAGATAGGACTGACCAGATTGTTTGGCGGGTGAATGCAATTGCCACCAAGACTGTGCAATGAGTTTGATCTCTGGAAATAGAGAAGAGACTTCAGAATTGTCCTCTGACCTCTGTACACATGTCATGGCATATGCATACCCACTCACTCACCCACACATATACATGTACATAATGAATGAATCAATGAATGAATGAAAAAATATTTTTAAAAAAGAAAACAGGAAGAGAGCTAAAGCAAGACTGGAAGAATATAGTTTATTTGTTAATCTACTTAACAGTATTGGGGATTAAAGCCAGGGCTTTATACATGTTAGATGTATTAAGTGTTCTTTTAATTTTTATTTTGAAGATTTCATACATGAGCACTGGATTTACATCATTTATAATCCCCATTTATACCTCTAACTCTTCTTATGCCTTTGAAGTAGAAACTTCTTGTTCTTTGGAAAGTTAGTTATGTCAAATGATGCTTTTCTGGGGAACACAGGTGAGAGGACGTCTTGCCAAAGCAAACACATGAAAGACTGTTTTCCTGAAGCAGACACAGGTAAAAGGATGTTTTGATATAGCAAACAAATGGAAGGACCTGTGATGAAGGAGTGGCAGTAGTAGGTTCTCCACTAAAATCCACAGTACAAGGCATGAATTTCCTTCTTTTCAGTGGGCCTTAAGTCCAATTAAATGGCTGCTGGTTACTCCCAGGAGATAAGTCCCAGTATGGCACCATTCTGAATAACTTGCCATTCTGGTCATCTTTGTGATTCATAGGCTCTACAGCTGGGCAAGGCTATTGATTATTCTTACATCTTGGCAGATTGCAAGGTTCTTCCAGTACTATGAGAGCTAGTCCTCAAGGAGGAGGGTTCCAGGCCTGTTCCAGCTTGATTCCTCCAAGTCCTATGTCTGTAGAGCATGGCATCTTCAGTAACAAGGACTTATCTTCACCCTCTGTAGGCAACTAAAGGCAACAACTATATCATTTTTGGAAGTGTCTTGGGCTCTTAGTAAGGGTTCTGTAGAGGAATAGAACTGACACAGGTAGTACAATAGTAGCTATTTCAAAGAGCCTGAGAAACTGCTAGTTGCTCAACCCATGAGGCTTGAGTACCTCAGCAGTCCCATTCTGGAAAAAAAAAAAGCCCTGAACAGTTCCTGTAAAGCTTCTGTTCTTCAGTCCATGTTGGAAATCCAAAGAAGATCTATTTGATATCAGCAACAGGATCAGCAGTAGCAGCAAAAGGTAGATGAACTCAGCAGTGAGAGTAACAGGAAAGAAGCAAAAATAAAAGAAGCCAAGTGTTTTTTCCATTGTTTTAAAAATCTGGGATACTACCAGAAGAGGCCATCTATATTTTTAAGGTGTGTTTTCCTACATCAATTATGGCAATAAAGATAATCATTCACAGACATGCCCAAAGGCGTGCCTGATGTAAACAGTTCTTCATGGTTACTCTTTGTAAATGATTCTAGGTTATGTCAAAGTTAAAGCTACCATCACACTGTTCAGGAATTCTACCAGTGAGATACATCCCCATCCAATTATATACTAGGTTATATACTATAATTTTACTATTAATAAAAATATAATGCTGCATATGATGGAATATGCTTGTATCCCTGCACTTACAAGGCTGAAGCAGGCTACAAAGTGTGTCTTTGCCTCAAAAACATAAACAGATCAAAACCTACAAGGAGGGATAAAGAAGAAAATTATTGTGGGTAAGTAAACCTGAGCAATTGATAAATAACACACACTTGGGAGGTGGAGAGAGAATGATCAGGAGTTCCATAACATATAATGAGTTCAAGGCCAACCTGAACTACATGAGACCATCTTCAAAAAAAATACCCAAAGAATACATAGAATTTATAATCATATCCAAATGAACTAATTAATTAAATCCCTTCAATATAAAACAAACTGAGAAACTTGACGGGAAGCTCACATGGTTCTAAAATATTAATGAGGGACTCAAATCCCTTTATTTTCTTTGAAGTTGAATTATTTTATTAAGGAGCTTGAAGGCTCAAAGGAACTGAAAAGGTCAATAGGACCTGATGATATTCTTAGCAGGGCAGGCACTTCCTGTCCTCAACATCACTGAAGAGCCAATATCCTTCTTTCAATAATAGAACATCTAGACAAAAATAAGGAAATGGAAGATTTTATTTAGGAGACAAGTCCTCCACAGTAAGGTTGGGATTTACTCTGTTAGCTGAGACCAGCTTTAAACTCTTCTTCCTCGTGCTTGTGTCTAAAGTGCCAAGATTATAGGTGTATGCCACCACATCCAGGGTAAATAAAAGATTTGAACAGCATCATAAACCAGGTAACCTAATAGAAACATATGGATCACTACACTCAATGACAGTAAAAAACATTTTCTAGGGCATGGTAGTATACACTGTAATCCCAGCACTTGGTGGGTAGAGGCAGAAAGATAAAAACCTCAAGGTCTCCTCAGGTATACATCAAGTTCAAAGCCAGCCCAGGTTACATAAAACCCTGTCTCAAAGAAAAACAAAACAACAAACCGGAAATGGAGAGATGATTGAGCTGTTAAGAGCACTTGCTGCCCTCCCAGAGGACTCAGGTGTTTAAGTCCCAGCACCCACATGCCAGCTCATAACTATCCATAACTTCAATTCCAGGACATATAAAACCCTTGTCTGGCCTCCACGAACACTAGGCATGTATGTGGTGCATATATATATATGCATCCAAGCAAAACACCCATATATATAACATAAATAAATCTTTGTAAAAAACACAAAAAATGGGATTAAAGAGGTGGTTCAATGGTCAAGAGTACTGACTGCTCTTCTGGAGGAGCTGAGTTATATTCCGAGGGCCTACATGGTGGCTCACAACCAACTCTAAATCTTGGTTGTGATCTACCTGAGGATCTGGATCCAGAAAATTCAGTATACTCTTTGGGCCTCCTCCAACGCTACACAGATACACATGAAGGCAGAACACCCATATACATAAAACAACTCTAAGACAGGGAGATGATAGGCTTTGAAACATGCCTACAATGGATTTTAAAGTATTGGTTTCATATAAAGTATCTCCTTTAACCACAGCAAATGATACTAGGAACAAATAATGAAAGAACTTGAAATGTGTGGAAATTAAAAATGCTTCTCTCTCTCTCTCTCTCTCTCTCTCTCTCTCTCTCTCTCTCTCTCTTCACAATAACCAGGAAATAGAAGCAGCTTATATGTATATCAATTTCTGAATGGATAATGCTATTGAGCTATTAAAAATTAAATTGTGAAATTCTCAGGTAAATGGATGGAGCTGTAACAATCATTCTGAATAAGGTCACTCAGACTCAGAAAAACAAACATCACATGTTTCTCTCATCTCTGGCTATTAGCTTTGACTCTTCAGATTTGTGCGTTTCATTTGGTCTACTCATAGATATCACAAAATTACTAAAGATTTATGTGGAGGGGTTTTCAATGGAGGGTAGGTAAAACATACTAATATAAAGGGTTAAAAGACAATAATAGAACAGGAAGGGTTAAATTGAGGGAGATGAGGGCAGGGTGTTGGAGGGAATATGGGTAAATAACACTAAAAGCTTTTGCAAACATCATATGGAAACTTGCTATTGTATAAGCTTCCCAAAATATATCTAAACACACACACACACACACACACACACACACACACACACACTAAAAAGCCCAGTACAAGGAATGGGTTACTACTTTTGGAGTTTTTAGCCAGCGATGTTTCACAGACTCCTAAATAATTCAGGTATTGCCAATGCTCTTGGTTACCCTCCAGAACTTGACAGTAAGAACATAGTAATGAAGACACTACATACTTCAGTTCTAGAATAGACAGAAATCAAACTGGTATTTACCTGGAAGCTTCATTCCTATTGGCTAGCTTTCATAGTCCTGGAAGGTACTGTGCATGCTACTGGAGTAGAAAAATAATTATTAATATTGCCCAGATGTGAAACCTGCAAACTACAATAATAACCAGCTTTGCAAGACATGCCCACTGGTACAAAAGTGACACAAACATCATGTGTGTAATCGATTACTTTCTGATTGTTTTTAAGTTCCAATTCCCAAGATGAAAATATTTGGCATAATTTAGAGCATCAAGTACTATGGCTAGACAAGTTATAGATCTTAGAGGAGACCCTACTATTATTATTCTACCAAATGATCACAGTACTAAACCAACTCCTAATGATTTAATGTTATACCTATAGATTGTCATTCGAGAAGGTTCTTTTTGCAGTAGGTGTTGCTTAATACCCACAACTGGCCACGGTTCAAAAAAATCAGAGACCACAGAATGTTCAGCCCTAAATGGAATATATATTCATCACTACCTCCTCCCTAGGCTCAGGGATCATGTGGAAGAGAGGGTAGGAATAGTATAAAAGTACATACCACCTCACATAAATTGTGACAGCATACACATGACCAGTACAAGCCCAAGCCAGACCAAATCTGACCATGGAAAGGGAAGTTGAACACTAAATCCTACCCTTAGCAGGTAAGCTATTGATAATTATTAGCATCTGGAAAATGGAGAGTCAGATTTCTCCAAGAATGTAACCTTTGGTAAGTCAACCACACTCCAATGGAACCATCTAGCCACATATCCAAGAATACTTAGCACACATTAGTTTTGATAGATTCACACACTGAGTTGGGTGAATAGAGAAGGGTATGGATCTTTGAAGACATGGGGGCAGGAACTGAATATGATCAAAATTCCTCCTACAGATTTCTCAAAGAATTGATATTTTTAATAGGGATAAATTAAATTTATACCAAAGTTTAGGAGATGAAATGAATATATTATTTAATCAATAGACCAGTACAAAAATTATGATCTTGTACTTTGATGGACAGAAGGAAGTAAGTAGTGAAGGCTAAAATTTGGATAGAGACCACAAAGTTAGTAGAGCATGAATAAAATTCAAAGTTGATTAATCGAAAAACTCAGCAGTGTCCTACACATGGAGATACATATATGTAATCCTAGCACTTAGGAGGCAAATGTAGAAGGATCAGAAGTTCAAAGCCAACATGAGCTACCTGGGATTACTCTCACATCTCTCCCGAAGGGAGAAAAACATAAAAAGAAAAGCAACAATTTCCAGGATTAATTTACTGTATTTTTATATAGTTATATGCATGGGTAAGGTTTACAGCCATTTTTCATCAGTAAAGTTGAGAACTGGACACGGTTAAGGTCACAGATGATCCCAGGAACCTCTAAGTCATCCCATAGTTCCTGTACATCCAATGTAGTCTGGGTCGAACCTCTGTTCCTACTGTATATCTCACATTTAAAATTTCCATTAAAACACTACCTTTATTTTATGTTCCTTGCAGCCCACAAAAAAACTGTATGTAAAGCTGGACATGGTTATATACATCTGTAATATTAACACTTGAGAGCTTGAAGCAAAAGGATCTAGGCCAACAAGGGCATACTCAAAACTGTTTCAGAAAACTAAAAAATAAAGTAGGACATGGTGGCATATGCTTGTAATTCCAGAATTCCAGAAGTAGAGCCCCTAGGATCAGGAGTTCAAGACCACCATCAGCTGTATATTGAATATGAAGCTAGCCAGAGTCAGGTGAGAGTCTGTCTCAGGAAGGAAGGGAGAAAAGAAGGAAGAAACAAAGATGAAAACTGAAAAATGCAAACGATTCAAACAAACAGAAACTGGTCTGTCCATCTAGACACACTTTACAAGAATACTGACTTCTCCATCAATTCATATACACATACAATCATGCATGTTTCCATGGCCATTTATATGAAAAGCTATGAATTTTGTCCATTCATTCAACCTCTTAGGGATATACAGTTACAACTATGGTCTAACAATACAACGGGAACAGCAATTCTTCACTCAATCTGTTATATTCTCCTTGTCTCCTTCACCCAAGTCTGACTTGTTTCCATGCCAACCTGTCTTTACTCCACTCATATACAGATGCTACACAGTCTTGTCCCCAGTGACTGACCTCAATTAGGCTATAACCAAACATTGCTAATTCTCTTATTCTCTTATCTGTCTCCTTCATTTTGTGGTATCTTGAACCACTAAACAGAGTTGCTTATGCAAGAAGAGCTCTGCCATGTACCTCAACTAAGTTCAGTCTCTCAGGGCTACATTCTTTTCTACTTGACTTTGTAGCCAGCTTCCATTTTATTGTTAGGTGTCATGTTCCCGTTTCTTTTTCATTTTAAAAGTGTTTCGGTTTTAACCAGGACATTACTATGTAGCCCCAGGTTGACGTCAAATTTGTGATCCTCTTGTCTCAGCCACCTGGGTGTTAGGATTAGTATATGTTACTGTGATGGGATAAGTAATAATGGCCCCATAGGCTTATACTTGAATACTTGTGGGGGTTTAGAATAGTTTGGGAAGGATTAAGAGGTGTGGCTTTGTTGGAGGAGATGTGTCACTGGGGATGAGCTTTGAGATTTCAAAAGTCAACTGCATTCCTAGTGTTCTCTATCTCTGTCTCTTGCTTGTGGCTCAAGATGTGAGCTCCCAGGGGGCATGCCTGCTGTCATGCTACCCACCATGGTAGTCATGGACTCTAACCTTCTGAAACTGTAAGCCCCTGATTAAATATTTTCTTTTAAAAAAATGCCTTGGTCATGGTGTCTTATGACAAGAATAGAGTAATTAAGATAGTTATTATGCCTGATTTTTTTCAGAATTTTATACTTGATTATATAATTGGAAAAGTTTATCTGCAGAACCTTTCTCCCTGCCTCCTGTTTTCCAGACATTCTGCCCATAGTAAAGAAAAATTAGAAGTAAGGGAAAGACAAAGACCCGCCCCCTCGAGTTAGATTCCCTGGGAATCCAAGTTTAATGATTACAATTGATTACTTGTTCTGTGGCCACCACTACACTCTCCATTCGTAGCGCCCTCGCTACACTATTTCATCTCTTGGGTATAAAGGCATCAGGATCATTCTTCACTGTCAAAGTGCTTTTAGGTTACTCCATGTCCCTGTTTTTCCCATCTATAAAGGAGAAATCAGATATGTGGCCTACTCTATCCCCATAAAGGATTGAGAGTACAAACAGGCTGTATCAATTTTGTCTAGTCTGGGAGCTGCCTGTGCGGCTGTATTTTTCCAACATTTCCCTCTAGGTTAGGAACCCTGCAGGAGTTTCCATGTACTATTTTAGGTCCTGTCAAAAGTACTATGTTACAGTATAATGAGTAAATTGGCTTTGTAGTCAAACTACCTGAACTTAACTCTTTGTTAGCTCTCTGACAAAAAGGAAGTTAGCAATTTCTTAGATTTTGATAAGTCTGTCTTTAAGACTGAGGCTAATGATGTCATGTCTCACACAGGGTTGTTTTAAATATTGAATGAGGTATGTACCTTATTCTTTGAAAGTATTTAATGAGAGCTTGTTGAATAAATGAGTGAAACTGCTTAATACAGGTCTACTCAAACTTAGGATCATACTCAGTATGTGTCCCATTAGAAGGCAAAATTCTCAAGAGAATGGAATTGGGAGAAGATTTATTTTGGCTTCTGATTTCAGTCCAGTATGGTGTGGAATTATAGGGGCGGGAGTATGAGGAAGCTGGTTCCATCGTGTAGGCAGCCATGAAGCAAAGAGGGGGATGAATGATGGCACTTTTAAATTTTTAAATTTTATTTTCTTTTGCTTTGCTTTTTCTAAGATAGGGTATAGATACACAGCTAAGTCAGCTTTGAAATTATTATGTAGCCCAGGATGGCCTTGGATTCTTATGGATCCCATGTCTATGACCACAGGTGTGTGAGGCCTGGTAAGCAAAGGGCTCCTAACCCTTTTGGGCAACCTTCAAATGACATAAAGCAGTTATAGCGAACAGCCAAGTAGATATGGGGGATTATAAGTTCAAATCCTCATTCATCAAGTGTTGACACTCACATTGCCTGAGCAATGTGATGCTTTTTTTTTTTTAATCTTGTGCTTTTGAGACAGAGCCACAATAGCACTGAAATGATTCTTCTATGTCCTGAGTGCTGAAATAGTAGGTATATATAATTGTACCTGGCTTTATACACCACTATTGCCTTTCATTTTCTCAAAAGTTCTCTGAGGTTCATTTTGTCAATAAAGAAGATGAGAGTTGAGAAATAAGGATTTAGAAAGATGAGCCAACTGTTAAATGGCCGATGGCAAGTGATAACATGCATTCAAACCCAAACTCACACTCCAACCTCCCTTATACTGCTCATAAAACTTGACTGGATAACATGAAGCTGAAACAGTGAAATATATCAACTCTAGAATAATACGGAGGAGGCATGGGAAGGGGAAAATTTGAAAGCAAGGAGAACCATTAAGAGACTGTTGAACAGCATCTAATTTTATAAAAACAAAACACTACTATATATAAAAAGGAAATATAAGCCTTGGTGTAACACTGGGTGACTTTTTGTTGTTTGTTTGTGACAGGATTTTGTGTGCCCGCTAGCCTCAAACTGGCAGCAAACTGCTCAATGTTGCCTCCTAAGTCCTAGGATTAGAAGTGTGTGCCACCACCACCCAGCTCAGTGGGTGATTTGTAATACCGAGAATAATTTTTCATAACTAGAGAAAATATCTCAAAATTTATGCAAGAGTATGACAGACTTCAAGTAGCCAAGGAAATCTAAGCAAAGCTATATTGGAGCCAAAATAAGACACAAGGACAACACTTAAGGGTATTAACAAAAGTAGATTTCCTGGATAGGACTTCACAGAGTAGAAAAATAAGAATTGACACTCAGAATTCCATCCAAACGTTCTTTCCAGCAAAGCAGATAGTTTTCACTCTGTTAACCTACAGAATCTACAGAATGAAATGGTCTGTGGTGTTCTGAATGAGAATGTCCCCATAGATTCATATATTAGAATACTTGGCCCCAGTTGATGGAACTGTTTAGGAAGGGTTAGGAGGCATAGTATTGTTGGAGGAAGTGTGTCTTCTCCTCAATTGTGGTTTCCTCCACTAAGATAATTCAAGCTTATATCAAGTTCACACAAAATTAACCAGCACTGAGGTGTTCCCTTCTTGGAGATGGTGTGTCCCTGCAGGCAGGCTTGAGTTTTCAAAGACTCATGTATTTCCCAGTGTGCTTTCTGATTCTTGCTTGTGGTTTGAGATGTGAGCTATTAGCTCTTCCTGTTGCCATGCCTTCATTCTGCCATCATGGATTCTCTGGAACTGAAACCTCATTAAATATTTTTTGAGGGAGCAGCTGATGTATGAAAATGGGAAATAATGGGGATCTAGAACTGGGACAACATTGTGGATGAAAAGAACAGGTCTAGAGACAGAAAGCTCACTACCACTCCATAAATGCAATTCCTTGAGGGCAAGAATTACATTTTGCATCTTTTTTTTGGGGGGGGGGGCAAGTGAGATGGATACTTCTAGTTCTTTGGAAAGTTAGTTATGTCAAATGATATCTTGCTAAAGCAAACACGTGAAAGACTGTTTTCCTGAAGCAGACACAGGTGAAAGGATGTTTGGCTATAGCAAACACATGGAAGGACCTGTGATAAAGGACTATAAATATGACCCCACAGACAGTGGGAGATGAGCAATGAGCTTTGGTTTGGTTTGCTCCGCCTCACTATTCTTCACTAAAGACTCACATGTATTGGTTTGCCTTACATACCATTGTTGAGCTCAACTTATGGTAATGCTGCCATCGAGAGAAGGTTGCCCAAGAACTGCTCTCAAGGTTCCTGCAACAGCTTGCTGCTTCTGCAGCCTTGCCTTAGGCTGAAAGGATTGGACTATAGCTGTCAGTTCGTGCCTGGTGTCTGCTTGCTGAAAGAACTGGACTATAGCTGCTGAATTGTATTTGATGTTTGATCCGGGACTGAAGTGCTGCCCAAGAAGATGGAGCTCAACCCCAAGGAACTATGGCTGAGCAGGTCCACTTCCCTCATATCCTAATAACTTTTCTCTTCTACCTCTGCTTGGTGGTGGCCTAGAGAAGAGGTTGAACCCTTATTAAAAGTAGATGTACACCAGCCTGGGAGCACATAGGGAGGGACCCATGACTCCAGCTGTATATGTAGGGGAGGATGGCCTTGTCGGGCATAGGTGAGAGAGGAGATCCTTGATACCATGAAGGCTGGACACCGAGTGTAGGGGAATTCGAGGGTGGGGAGGTGGGTGGATGGGGGCACATCCTCATGGCAGCAGGAGGAAGGGGATGGGATAGGGGGTTCCTGGGTGGAGATGGGGGAAATGGGATAAGGGGATAACACCTGAAATGTACATAAAATATCCAATATTTTTTAAGGAGGTTGAAAAACATGTTATGCCTACAGACAAGGTCTCATGTGGCCCAAGCTGGCTCCCAAATCACTATGTAGCCAAAAATGACCGTGAATTATTAATTCTTCTGCCTCCGCCTGGTGAGTTCTATGATTACGAGCATGCACTTCCACACTACATTTTGTGTGGTACTGGGAGGTGAATCCAGAGCTTCAGACACGCTAGGAAAGCCCTCTTAACAACGGAGTTACACCCCTAGCCCAATTTTCCATCCTTGTATCACATCTCTAAACAAACACACCATAGAGCATAATGCAGCACTTTGCCCTCAAGTCCAGAGTTGGCTAAAATAGATTCAAGTAAATTTTATAAGCAAGACATAGTGACATGATTTGCAGTTATAAAGATGGATCTAAGTTTAGAACTTGGTTCCTAAGGAGAATTCTGAAGTTGCTTTTGGAGTACTCTAAGCACATACCATTTGCTTTGCTTCCCCTGCTCTAAGTGCTACCCTTGGCAGGGCCCCAGATAGGGTAAATCCAGCCTTCCCCTCCCAATCATCTGGCTCTCTAGACTGGGAAGAAGGCTTTCTTTCTGGGCCTCCCTTCCGCTTTTCCTAGCCTGGGTAGTGAGCCACTCTTCATAGTATTTGAATCAGAGGAAACAGATAGACTGAGGAAGTAAAGAAAAAACAGGCCGCCTAGGCTCTGGGAGCCAATGTAAACATTCAGTGGTTTCCTGTTGTTGCAGCCCAAAGAGTCCCATGACATCATTACTGGCCTTTCCAGAACATGCAGGCTCAGCCCAGCCTGCCAATCTGCCCAGGGCTGAGTGGCAGTCACCCCCTTCCCCATTAGAGTTAGATCCCCCGGAACTCGGAAATTTCTCCAGGCCAACAATTCCCTCACTTGACTAGCCAGTCACTTAGGTCTTTCTAGCCCTATAAGGCATTAGAGGTTGCAAAGCGGATATGCTGTCCCACTTCTCAGAGGCCGTAAAACTTATGGGTTAGAGTAAGATTTCCGAAACCGGAAAAGTTATTTTATTTCTTTTAATGGAGACTTGGAGTCAAAGGAGGTTGTGACACATAGTTTCTGAGACAAGCCCTGATTGCTTCTTCCTCTCATCATCCTGGTTCAGGACCCACAGGTTTATGCTCTGATTGTTCACATAAAGAAACAAAGCTGTTGCCTATTATTTCCATAGTGCAGATAAGAGTAGTGAGGCCCAGCAAGGAAAGCGACTGAGGACATGTGGTCAGAACAGTTTAAGTCATGCGCAATAGAAATACAGACCGAAAGTTTTCCAAGGCAAGTATAGTTCTAAGAGTTCTTGACAGAGAATTAAGAAACTACAATCTGAACTCTAATTCCTTTGGTAGAGCTTGGATAATTTTATCCTTCCCGTTGGTTCTTAGCCAGATGTAACTAAATACAAGGCAATATGTAATTATTGAGAGCCCAGTATACTTGGTAGAGCTGATACCTATAGGAGAAGAGTCACAATAAAACACCCTTCCCCCTTTTGAGACAGAGTTTCACTGTGTAGCCCTAGCTGTCCTGGAACTCTCTCTGTGTAGACCTTTGTGAGTTCAGGTTGTCCTTGAACTCACAAAGCTCCACCTGCCTCTGCTTTCCTAGTGCTAGAATCAAAGGCATCTGCTACCATCTCCTGGATCCCTTTATTGTTTTTAAAACAATAAATATTTTTTTATTTTATGTGAACCAATGTTTTGCTCACTTGTATGTTTGTGTATCAAATGCATTTTGGAAATGAAGTTAGGGACAGTTGTGAACTGCCATGTGAGTTTTGGGAATTGAACCTGGGGCCTCTGTAACAACAAGTGCTTTTAAGCATGGAACCATTTCTGTGACCCTCAACATTTCCAGTTTCACAAGTTGCAATGAAAAGAAAATGAAAGTCATGCTCTAAATTCTGAGATCTGAAACCTGTGTGGACCAGTCCTCTGTAAGAATCAAACTGTAATCAGAACTGGGGTCTTTTGTGGCTCTAGCCTCTCCAGCCCACTCATCACCACAAGGCAGCACAATGTTCTCATTGGAAGATACCAGTTTGCAAAAAAAATGTTCCCCAGTTTGGTATCATTTAGTTGGATAGATTTGCATAAAGAAGAGGCAGCAAAGTCTTAAATTATTGTGAGGAAAATCGAGCCAAATGTATTATGGTAATTCCTGCAGCCAGCAATGATTGAATTTCAGGCTGTAGCTGTGCCATGGAGCACAGACAATTTGAAATATCTCTTATAACCAATCAAATTCATCACACTCTAGAATAGCAACAGAATTTGGAAACACCTTTGGGGAAAAAAAGATTTCTTCATCCAAAGATGCACAAGACAATTTGAAGCAATTCCTTTAGCCAATCAATTTAACCACAGCAAGGACTAGGTGTAGGACATACAGAGCAAAGTATAGCCTCATTTAGATGCCTGAAAATGTATATTCATACTCGGATGCAGACCAATAACCAGGAAGCTACATAAGCATATTGGGAGACAGAAAAATGGCATGTAAGTGAACATACCAGGAGCAGCAGCAGCAGCAGCACCAGTAGCACCAGACACAGACACAATCCATTAGAAAGTTAGGAAAAAGCTGTCTGGCAGTTTAAGGATGGGAGTGGCAGTTGACTCTGTTTTAGAGTACCTTACTCATTTTTCTCCTTCCTTCTCTACCAATGTTCCTAATTCAAACACTACAGTGCTTTCTGTACAGATGCTATTTCTCTCACTTCCTACATCCATATGTACCCTACCACATCATAACAGACCTGTCTGTTCCCTGGACTATAGAAGAGACCTTTTATCAGAGCTCTTCAGTGGCAGTACCTGCCCTCTAATCCATCTCCCATGGGCTCCCTGCCAGAGGGAATCACTCTAAAACTCACCCTTGTTCTTGCTTGATCCCTGGTCTACATTGTCCTTTTAAGACATTTTTACATTTGTTTATTTGTTTGTTTACTATTTGTGTATGCACATAAGCCATGGCTCACTTATGGACGTCAGAAGACAGGTTTGAGGAGTCAGTTTTCTCCTTATACATTAGAGGCCCAGAGCTAGATCCCAAGTCATCAGGATTGGTAGCAGGCAGCTTCATATGCTAAACCATCTCACCACCTCTCTATTCTTCTTTTTCTACCCTGTTGCAAGCACAACACAAGCCAACTCAGATATCAGAAATTCATGGAGTGACCAAACTCTGGGCCTCCTGTGACTCCCCCTCCCCCTCCTTCTCTCTCTCCCCCTCCCCCTCCCTCCTTTCCTCTGACCAGGCTAGCCTTGAACTCAGAGATATGCCAGCCTCTGCCTCCGAAATGTTGGATGGGATTAAAGACATACAGCACCATAACCAGCTCCCTATGACCTTTTTTAATGTTCCTTGTCTTTCAGCAGGCAGATTGAACCTTGCTGAGATCCCTACCAGTGTCCGTCCTCCAGTTTTCTTCCTTGTAATAGTCCCTTAAGAAAACATAACTCTCTGCTCCACCTTATCCAATGTAGCTATTTCTAGGCTTGTTGTTGGTTTTGTTTTGTTTGAGACAGGAGTCCATGCTCTCAGCTTGGCCTTATTTGGGGATAACCTTGAATTTCTGATCTTCTTGCCTCCATTTTTTAAGTGCTGAGATTATAGGCATGCACCAGCGTACTCAGTTTAAGTGTTGCTATAAACCAAATCAAGGGAATTAAGACATGATGGCAAGCACTCTAGCAAGTGAGCTACATTCCCAGTCCTTTTTAAACATTTTTGAAAGATAGCTATATATTTGCCATTAAAATGTTGTTTACTATTTTCATCTGTTAAGGCCCACAGCACAAATTCCATTGTCTGTGAAGTCTGCCACTAATCTCTAAACACTGTATTATGCACAGACATTAACTTGCTTCAGTCAAGCTAGCTAGTCTAGTCTGTGTGTTTTAGTCTCCAAAGGAAAGTTGACATGAAAAGGACTGATTCCCTGATGCCAGTGCCTCCTCTGGAGCAGACAATGTACTGGCATTCTTCCTGCAAAGACATACTGACAAACTCCAGGCTATTTTTATTGTGCTGGGAATTGTGCTGGAACTTCCTATGATATCCAGTCATATTATGGCTTTGTATATGTTTTGCAATCAGTTTGCTTCTGAACTATTTCCCCAACTCAGCCATTTTGTTTTGGATTACCTTTATTCTAGTCATGATCTGAGTCAAGGCACTGCTACCATATGGCTGTGTGACTATAATCAACTCTCAGTACTTCTCTTGCCTTGATTTGTTTCAAGCATTGCTTTTATTCTAGATAACATTAACATCAAGGTGCAGGGTTTTATGACACAACTCCTTTCATATGGTTGGTTGTCCATTATTACATCCTTCTCTGTCTGTCTTTCTCCTCCTATTTTGCCACCTTCCCCTAACCCCACTCCCATTCTATCACTCTCTCACTTTCTCCTCAAACTCAGAATCTGACTAAAATAGCTTCCCATTTTAAACATTTCTGATGATTCCTGAGTGGTTTTGGTGGACAGAAGTGTTCATTTGAGGTCTTTAGAAGTTCAAGTCCCCTATTCTTCTAGTACAGCTTACAGAACCAAGAAGCAAAATAGCAGGCCAAAGCAACTTAGAGAAGCCAGGTATGCTATTGCAACTATAGAGGACTAGGCAGGAGGATTGACAGTTGAGGCCAGACTGGATATCATAGTAAGTTCCAGGAAATCCTGGGCTGTATATTGGGACCCTCTCTCAAAGCAAAATGAAAAGAAAGGGAACAAAATAAAACAAGATAACATAATATCAAATGGTCCCATAGCGAGGCCTTCTGACTACTGTGCTTCATCTTTTCTTCCAAAATAGAAGATTTCACGGATTAGAGTCATCTTCTCCTAAATGACATGATTAAAATGTTCTTTATTACTATCGTTATTGTTGTTATTATGCTGTGGCATTCAGAAAACAACTCTGTTTTTCAATTAGACAATTCTCTCCTACCACGTTTATCTGAGTTTTGGGCACTGAAGTCATATCTTCAAGTACTCATGCCTACTGAGGAATCTTACCAACCCAAGCCAAAGGAGTTAACAAGGTTATTTCCACTGTTCCCAAATCCTACCCTTTTGCAAATGTGGAAACTCATCCCATAGGTATATTCTTTGCTGCATAATGAAGCATGGAAAAACCGAATGGAGAATGTTAGTCCTTCTGACTCCTAATCAAGTGTTCTGAGAAAAATTATAAAGGTGGTTCAGCACCATCAATTGAAAGTCATTGTTGGGCTGGAGAGATGGCTCAGTGGTTAAGAGCACTGACTGCTCTTCCAGAGGTCCTGAGTTCAAATCCCAGCAACCACATGGTGGCTCACAACCGTCTGTAATGGGATATGATGCCCTCTTCTGGTGTGTCTGAAGACAGCTACAGTAAAATAAACAAATATATTAAGAAAAAAAAGAAAGTCATTGTTTGGATCACTTTGCCAAAGGAAGATGATTGCCATTGGGTGGGACAAGGACATGACCAATATGCAAATAGTGAACACTTGAAAGACAGGGCTTGAGGGGATGTTTGGTTTTGGCTTTTTGTTTCCAATGAAAGGCTAACACAGTATCTGGCCACAGCTTACTGATTAATAAATGAGAGATGTAACTGCTACCAGCTTCTTGACGAATGCTGGTACTTCCTCTGGGGATATTGGTATTGATGCAGAACACTCCAGAAACTTGGAAAATTAAGAATCTGGAGACTTAGTCTTGGTTTGTCCTAGACTTGGTCAGGTGTCCCTTATCCATTCCTCACAAGTCATTTTCTTCTTTGTAAAAGAAGAGGTAATGACATCTTCTGCCTCATCTGGCTCCCTGGGGCTTAGGGAAGTAGCAGCAAAAATAAAGATAGGAAAGAGCTTTGACAAAAACAAGCTCTGCAAATGTGATGGCTGGGTGCTATGGTGACATCCTAGCTAGCAATTATGTTCTCCACAGAGGCGACTGTGGGCACAGAGTGACTCATCCTCTCACTCTCAAAGCCTGAGGCCTTGACAGGGGAGAAATGAGGTGAGGTTTTTGTTAAGAAAATTTCTTTCCTGTGGAGGGGAGAGCTTGAACAGAAGTGGACAGCCCCTCCTACACACACAGTTTACCACAGATGCCAGGCTCTTGGGGACAAAACAAGTAAGAACTAACAAGAACTTCTGAAATATAATTCTGAGATACATTGGGGCACTAAGCTATTGGGGGGGTCTCTCTAAGACTCAAAGTTTGGAACCCAATTTTCATTCAGTCCCAAATCTAAAAGGCAGCCAGTAGCCACTAATTTACTCGGCAGCTGCTGGTAAATATCATTCCTTCTCTGAGTCCTTTTTACCTGGAGCAAATAGAATGAGCTAGAATCCTGGCATTGTGCTTTCAAGATCCTGGGCTGTTATTTAGAGGGTTTTAATTCAATCCTCGCTCTGCCACAACTCTATTACCTTAGACAAGTTCTTTCCTGGGCCTCAGTTGCCACAGCCATGAAGGAGGCAAGCATTTTATTGGACTTTATATATGAATTCTTAAATAGGACCCAAGAAATACAGGTTCTAATTCAAGCTGACACCAAACATATAATTATTTGAGTTTAGACTGTTCTCAGCCCTTCTTTTGGCCTCAGTTTCATCTACATGGACCCCAGGGTCTTGAGCATGTTAGGCAAATGCTCTACTACAGAGTTACATCCAGTGTTTCATCGTTGTTATGAAGAGATGTAAATACAAATTATCTAACCTATACTGTGATTCTGACAGCCTGTGGTTCTAGAATTTTACAAGCACTGGAAAGGAAGCAGAGAGAGAGAAAGGCCACACCCAGAATAAATCTCATAAACTGGTCTTGGTTGCCCTCTATGGGTCTGAGATGAACATGCAAGCCCAGCCTGACACCTAGCCAAGGCAACTACTTAAAAGGCTTGGCCAGGATGGCCAAGATGACAGCTTTAGCAGATATGGTTAGACACAGTCTGGCATTAGCCCACAGCCTTCCAGACCCTCCTAATAAGAGAGATCCATTCAGAAAGTGTGTGTTGGATGCCCTTCTTCCCATCCACTCACCAGAAACAAGAAGCCTTGAAGAGCTCTGTCGAGAAAAAGACTAGGAGAGGATTTTTGTTTGTTCTGGTTTGGTTTGGTTTGGTTTGGTTTGGTTTGGTTTGGTTTGGTTTGGTTTGGTTTGGTTTGGTTTGGTTTGGTTTGATTTTGCCACGGGCAAAGTAGTCAGATTTAAGAGGATATAGATGAATATTTGGGAGTAGGGTGTCATTGTACCATGAGATAATCTGGGAACAAAGTAGCTGATGGCCTCAGAGTTTTCATCTGACAAAAAAAGCCTTCTTAACAAATGGTAGTATCTACTCAAGATGTATCAATATCTTTAGTGTGTTAACTTTCTGTTGCTATGAAAAATATTGTAATCTATTTTAAAGAAGGAAATATTTATTCAGGCGTGGTGGTGCATACCTGTAATCTTAGCACTTGTGGGGCAAGGGCAAAAAGATTGCCACAATGTCCAAGATAGCCGTGTTGTTGTTGTTGATGATGATCATTTTAAAGGTTTCAGTCCACAGTCACTATGTTCTGTTGCTTTTAGGCCTTGTCGTAAGGAAATATGTTATGGCAAAAGCATATGCTAGATGACAGCTGTTCATATTGTGGTTTCTAGGAAACAGAGAGAGATTTTAAAAAATTGGTAAAAATCCCAAAGCTTTAACATTCTCCCAATAGGTTATATTTTTTGAAGGTTTCAGCACATTCTAATAAAACTATGGATTGATGACTAACCCTTCAATACATGAACCTTTGGGTAATACTTACCCAAACTATAATGTCCATTATGTCCCTATTACCCCTAGAAGAAGGACAGCTAATGATTAGGAAGAAGAAATCCATGATCTTGGCATGAGAATTTAAACCTAATCATGACAGGGGGATGAACTATCAAGAAGTGCTTAATATTTAGGAAATACCCTGAAGTCTAGAGTTGTACGTGCTACTTTAATGATACTCTGATAATCTCTATGACCAAAGCAGCATACAGTTTCACAGAGGGTTTGTAGATCATAATGATGGGGGCAGCATGACAGCATGTGGCAGGCCTGGCAGCTGGAGCTAGAAGCTGAGAAATGAGAGCTCACAGTTCAGTCACAAGCGTGAACCAGAAAGAACAAACTGGAAATGGCATGAGTCTTTAAATTCTCAAAGCCACCCTCCAGTGACATAATTCCTCCAACAAGAACACGCACCACCACAAACAGTGCCAGTAAATGGAGACCAAGTCCTCTTACATATGAACCTAGGGGCAAGAGATTTTGGGATTCTGTTTTCAAAAAAAAATACATGTTGAGGGGTTAGAAAGATCACAGAGAATTTAAAAGTGTGTACAATTTGCTTCCCTGCATTTAGGTCTCCTACATCGCCAGCTTTTTTTTTTTTTTGGACAAGATCTAATGTAGCTTGACCTAACCTCAATCTCTGTATACTTCTGCGACTGACCTTAAACTCCTAGTTGGGATGTCAGGTGTGTGCCACCATACCCAGCAGTAGGTTCAGTTTTGCAAGGCATCGTATATTGGGGGATTAGAATTGGTTAACATATACAGTTTTTCAATAGAAATAACTAACCTTGCATCACTTTCTTTCTACAATGCTTCACAAAGTACTATACAGGCCATAAAACTCTACACTGTCCTGATTCCTTACCTCTTTTGGTTTACAAATCTGGCAATCTAGTCAAATGCAAGGGAGAAAATATCTTACGGTAGTGGGTCACTGGAGCCTCGTTTCTGTATCTACCTCTATTGGTGAGTATTCATTGTACATAATGTTGGGTTTCATGCAGACAACTTTCTTTTAAGTATTCCTCCCATTTCCTTAAATATTCTTCTTTCTACCTCCTATTATTTTTCTCCCTTTTTCTAATCTCCCTCTGCTTTTCATGTTTAGTGTGTATGTTACATGTGTCTGTCAAAAACTCATGAACCCATGAGTGAGAGAAAATATTAAGTATCTTTTGCATCTGATTTAGTTCACTTTAAGGTTATGGCCACAGATCCTATCCACTTTCCTGTAAATTACTTAATTTCATTTTTCTATATGCTAGAGTAAAACTCCATTGTATGTCTACATCACATATTTATCTACTTATGTGTTGCTGGACATTTAGACTGATTCCACACCTGAACTATTGTAAACAGTCTCATAGTGAACGTGGGTACAGATACGACTATGGTGAGTTGCCTTAGTGTCTCAGCTATACAACTAAAAATGGGATACCTGAGTCATGGTAGGTCTATTGTTAAATTTTCTTTTATACTGTGGAACTTTCATACTGAGTTACATAATGGGTGGTCCAATTTACAATCCAACTGGTGGTGTATAAAGGGTCCCCTTTCCCTTATTTGTTCAAGCTTCAAGACTTTATCATTCCAGTCCCACTCCTTTCTCAAAATAATATTTGTATCGATTATGCACCCCATCCTGCTCAACTTTCTATTCCTCCCAGGCCTACCTTCCCACCCTTGTACCCTCCCCTAAAAACAACAAAACACTAATTTATTTTGCCCATATACCCACTAGAGCATGATCTCAACCTTGCCTTTTCACTGACATTACTGCTGCTCCCTGCAACAATGCACTCTGTACAATTTGATCGTAAATTCTACTGATCCATCTCTGATACTACTGAGTTGACAAAGAATAATAAAGTATTTCTTTTAGGTGATATATCCCCTAGCACTGGCACTTCTTTTTGTGTTCTTGGGGAATTCTTTCCCTTTTCTAGACTTCATTCTCTCTATCTGTAGCTCTGTGTATCTGTTCATGTGTGTGCATGTGCAGTTGTACATGCACACATGTATGTGGGAGTCAGATACCATCTTCTGGTGCTATTCTTGAGGTGCCATCCATCTTGGGGTCTTTCTGGTTTTGTTCATGTTCTTGTTTTTGTTTTCTGATGGGGTCTTTCACTTGGCCTGGAATTCAGCAATTAGATTAGGCTAGTTTGCCACAAGGCCCAGGAAACCTGTTTTCACCTCCCTGGCTTTGGGGTTACAGTTGTGTCATCTCTCATGCCATTTGTGTTTGTTTGTTTGTTTGTTTGTTTTGTTTTTCAAGACAGTTTCTCTGTGGAGTACTGTCAGTCCTGGAACTCACTCTGTAGACCAGGGTAACCTTGAACTCAGAGATCCACCTGCCTCTGCCTCCTGAGTGTTGGGATTAAAGGAGTGAGAAACTACTCTCAGCTTACACATACATTTTTAATGTGAGTTCTGTGGAGCAAATCCAGATACTCATGCTTACATAACAAGCACTTTACTGAGTGAGGCATCTTCAAGGCAGTGGACTAAGAATGGTTTCTGAAAGTCACGAGTTACTACACTTGTAAAAGCAAGGAAGTGAATATTCATCTATCTTTGATGTTTTGTCATGACTCTCAGCTTTAGATGCTGCTTAAATGAAAACCTCTCCTCTAATAACCACTCAAGTCTGAAAAGAACCCAGGCTTTCTGCCAGCATTCTCTAAGGAAGAAAGTCTCAGATTTCTCTAAGTCCCCAACTCCCAAACCCATTGCTTTCCCCAAACCATTCCCAGCACAAACAATCTTTTTTTTCCTCTGTTAAGGTGTGTGGCTGATAATAGTTTATTGTGAGGAAAAGATACAATGAAGTTAGCAAACTTTTCACTCTATGAAATGATTGGACTGGTCGTTAGTTTATTGCAGCACCCCTGTGCTGATGACAAGTCTTTTCTAGAAAAACCACAGACAACCCAGGAATGGAGACTTCACAGGATATATTACTTCTACATTTAATTATTTATTTTGGGTTGGGCACATGTATAGAGTAAGTCAGGAGGAAACCTGTGTAAATAGATTCTCTCCTTCTACCATGTGGGCTTCAGGAAGCAGTCTCAGGTGGTCAGGTTTGGAGGGTAAGTTCCCCATTCACTAAGCCATCTTGCTGACACTAAGTTATTTTATCTAAATGTCTGATAGAAAAGAAAGTGGGGAGTAGCTTTGTACTTGTTGGTATAGGAGACAACTTCCTGAACAAAACACCAATGGCTTAGACACTAAGGTCAAGAATTAATAAATGGGACTTCATGAAACTGAAAGGCTTCTGGAAGACAAAGGACCATCATTAGGACAAAATGGCAGCCTACAGATTGGGAAAAGATAGTCACCAACCCTACATCAGACAGAGGGCTGATATTCAAAATGTGTAAAGAACTCAAGAAATTAGACACCAACAAACCAAATAACCCAATTGAAAAATGGGGTACAGAGTGAAACAGACAATTCCCAACAGAGGAATTTCTAATGGCTAACAAATGCCTAAAGAAATGTTCAAAATCTTTAGTCATCAGGGCGATAAATGCAAATCAAAATGACTTTGAAATTCCATCTTACAACCATCAGAATAACCAAGATCAAAACCTCAAGAGGCAACACACGCTGGTGAAGTTGTGGGGCAAGGGGAACACTCCTCCATTGCTGGTGGGAGTGCAAACTTGTACAACCATTTTGGAAATCAATTTGGCAGTTTCTCAGAAAACTAGAAAATTGCCTCAAGACCCAGGTATACCACTCCTGGGCATATACCCAAAAGACGCTCCACCATCCCACAAGGATACTTGCTCAACTATGTTCATAGAACCCTTATTTATAATAGCCAGAAACTGGAAAAAAAAACTCAACTGTCTCTCAACTGAAGAATGGATAGAGAAAATGTCGTTCCACAATGGAATGCTACTCAGCCATTAAAAACAAGGGCATCATGATTTTTGCAGGCAAATGGATGGAACTAGAAAATATCATCTTGAGTGGGGTAATCCAGACCCAAAAGGACATGCATGGTATGTAGTCACTGATAAATGGACATTAGCTATAAAGTGCATAATAACCATGCTACAATCCACAAACCCGAAGAAGTCAAATAACAAGGAGGGCCCAAGAGAGAATGACTGAATCTCTCTCAGAGGGGAAAACAAAATAGATATTGGAGGTCAATGGAAGGAAGGAAGGAAGTATAAGGGATGGAAATAAAAATGGAAGGGGCAGAGGAAATTAGTGTGTCTTAGAGGTTCCTAGTCTTCCAACGTAAGTAGAAGGTGTCTGGCCTGAGCAACAGGCTGAGAAATAAGTGGGCCTGACTGTGATGACTTTTGACTTCCATTCCCCTATGCCAGACCCTGGTGCTCATTAGGAGTAGCACCAGCATCATTATTAGCAGCAGTTGCCATAGGTCTCTTTGGTAGACAACCTAAAATTGTCTTTAATGAGATCCTTGCCTAGGAATAAAGAAGGATAAAAACAGACTGTTGAGGCAGTAAAGAGCGAGCTGGAGCAGCAAAAAGCAGCAAACTAGGGAGCATCAAAATATAACTCAGATCAAGATTTCAGTGCTCCCTACCCACAACAGGCCTCTTGTATTTGTCCCTGAGTACAAAATAAAACATAGGCAAACACTATCAGCCCAGAAACTCCATGCCAGCCCCAAGCAGCCCCTGTTCCCTCAGTTGTGTATATTGCAGAGTCTATGAACACTGACAACAAAGGGAACAGCAGCTGGCTACCCAGGAGGTCCTAAGGTGGTGGGCAGATTCTCGGGCCTGAGAGGAGGATGTTCCCTCAGGAGTTCTGTTGCTGTTTCTGCTTGGAAAGATTCCAAGTTCCAGGAAGAGGCTGTGCTCATGGAAGAATGGAGAGGAACTGGAGCCACCCAGGAGTTTCTTGTTCCTGCTGTGGCCAGAGGGATGAGTGTCAGACCTTGAACTATATGTGCCCTGCTTGCTTATTGGGAGGGTCTATTTAGGTCCTAGTCTCTATGGGAATCAGTTAAGTAACTTTGGCCAATGTTTCTGCTCTTCCTTTCTCCCCATCTCAGTTGCAGCGCAGAGCACTAGGAAGGGAAACAGCCAGCTGGAGGAAACAGGAAGTTATAAGGTAAAAGGTATATTATAAAACCAGTTATTATTTACAACTTTCGTCCCTAAACCAGCCACACTGGAATTACTCACCCACCAACCCAAGGACTGCAGGAGAGGGGCAAGCAAGGACCAGGAGATAGCCTGGAAGAGGCCATATGTGCTCCCGGAATGCATCTAGTAGGTTTTTTGAGAAAAACTATGTCCCCCTCTCCTGATAACCTGATAGATCACCCCTGCTTCAAGGTTCCCATCTCTGGAACTGACCCCATCTCCTAAGAAGGGGGATAACATTTGAAATGTAAATAAATAAAATAACCAATAAAAATGTTTAAAAGAAGTAATAATAAAAAGAAATTTCAATTTCATATAAGTATATATTGTACATTTATAATGTTATCTCTACCTCCCCCTTCTCTCCTATGTTTCTCAGCCTTGTTACTCTCTTTGGTTTCCCATGCAGTTTCACGTCTACTTTCATGCCATATATGATTTTATGTATCTATATAAGATCTAAGAATCACAAGTAAGAGACAGCACGCAGTATTTATCTTTCAAAGACAAAATTAATTCACTTATTATGATCTCCATATTAACTCATCAGTGTTAACTGGGCACTAGTAGGATCCCTCCAAGAAATACTATTCCTAAAGTAAAACTGGCCAACCCCAGGAAGCCCTGGTTGCTGGTGCCAGGAGAAAGTCTTCTCTCTGAATTCTGGGAACCTGGGCCCAGAACTAAATCAACACATGCCACATGCGTATTTCCTGCCTTTTGTTTCATCTTTTCTACAAATTGTAATACTTCTATAGGCAAAGCAGTTCTGGCCAAAGTTATAAATAAATTAATTTTCCATAAACACATAGCATATTACACAATATATATATATATATATATATATATATATATATATATATATTCATGCATGCACACACATTTTCTTTTAATACAGGTAAGACAGGCCTATGACCAAAGGCTCCAGTAACAGAAAAATAGAATAACTTGGCTTTCAGAGTGGAGTAAAAAGAAGCAGCTTCCTCTCTCTCCCTGCTGAGCCAAATCTCCTTCTCCCTAGACAACTCCTTCCTTATGTAGCCCATTTTCTTCTTGAGTCTCTGAGCCTGGTTGTGTCTTTTGTGGTGGAACTTTCGTACACAGCATTTCTCTATCTTCAGGACACTGGTCAATCTCCTCCAGGTATCTAACTACTTTTGCTTTCTATAACACATCTACTGTCAATTCTTTTGAGAATCTTTCCTTAATTCATTCCCCCAAAGATAAGATTCTCTGCATTTTCATAATTAATACAGTTCCTTTTTTCTTAGACCACTTTCATATTAGAACATTATTGTTATTATTTTCTCATTACCCCATTACATCTATTTTGTAACTTCTGCCTTTGCCAATTTTCAATACACTTATGAGCTCAAAACAGAGTTACTTTTCAGCTCAGTAGCTTAGAAGTCTTTTTGTTTTACTTTATTAAAAATTATTCTTCATATAATATATTCTGATCTCAGTGTCCCCTCCCTCATGTCCTTCTAGATTCTCCTTATCTCTCTACCTATTCAACTCCACATTTTTTTCTCTCCATTTAGAAAACAAATAGTCAAAGGAAACAAAGAAACCAGGGTTAAAAAAAGAACAAGAAACACACACACGCAAAATTGGAATCCATACAAATAACATGAACAAAAGATCAATATGACAAAAAAGTCCAAACAAAGAAAATATGAGACAAAAAAACCTACAAAAATATTAGAGTTTGCTTACTGCTGGCCATATAAATAGTTATAGTACAAGTCTTACTTGGCTAAAGCTAAGGTATTAACATAGTTCTAGTCACTTCTGGAGGTCCTAGAAGCAAATGGAGTTTTCTGCTTTTCCCTGTTTTCTAAAGTCACCTGCATTATAAGGCTTGTAAAATATTCTTGCATTTCCAACCTAGGGATATAGGGGGAAGCAGCGTCAAATCTGTTCTTTCCTATAGCCTTCTTTCCTCTCATTTGCTCATTTAGTAATCCAGGATATTCAGTGAACTTGGAGCTCAACCATTCAGCAAGGCTGGCTGGCCAGCACCCTTCAGGAATTCACCTGTCTTTTCTCCCCCATCCCAGACACTAGGATTACAGACATTTGCCAGTGTACTTAGCTTTTACCTGGGCACTGAAGATCCAAGCTCAGTTCATCGTACTTATGCTGTGAGCACTTTTCCTTTACAACCTTTTTTCCCTCTTATTCGGAATACATCAATGTGGGCTTTATTTTATTTTACTTACAAAATAGGTTTCCTTACAACGTTTTCATACATACTTAGTTTGGGTGGATTCTTCCCTCCTTTTTCTCTTCCCCATCTTTTTGCCATCCCTACCCTTACACTTCTGCACATGTCTGGCTTCCTAGCATCCCCATTTCTACCTTCATATCATGTGTTTTATTTCCCTCCCTTAAAGCTTCTTTCTCCCCATCTCATGACCCCTGTCTCATTTCCTATCCTCTATCCACACTTAATCCCACCTAAGTACGCATATTTAACAATTAGAAGCCGGGATCCACATAGAAAATATGCAGCATTGTCTTTCTGCGCCTGGATTGTTTCACTGAATACATTTTTTAGTTCTATTTATTTTTCTACAAACTTACTATTTCTCTAGGGCTGAATACAACTCCATTGTGCATATGTATTATATTGTCATTGTCTAAAACTATCATGGATAATGCAAATCTAGATTTCATGAACATCTAGCCTGATTATATTTCCTTGCTGTCATGAAAAGGAGCAATAAACATGGCTGGGCAGGCATGTCTGTGGTAGGATATGGAGTCCTTTGAGAATGGCCAGGCATTGCTAGATCAAATGGAAGTTCAATTTTTAAGTTGTTTTTATATGGGTGTATAGACATGCATGTCACAGTTCACTTGTGGAGGGGAGAGGACAATTTTGTAAACTTGGGTCTCTCTGTGTGTGTCAGTATGTATGTATGTATGTATGTATGTATGTATGTATGTATGTATGTTCTGGAGAGTTGAACTCAGGATGTCAAGACTGCTCTACTAATGCCTTTACCTGCTGAGCCACTTCTTGTATTCCTGTTTTTTTTGGGGGGGTGGCATTGTTGTTGTTGGCTTTTTTGTTTGTTTTTTGAGAAGTCATCAACTCATTAACATATTAGTTGCATTAGTCTCCTCATACTAATCTGTTTCTCTTCCCAAGCCCAACTGGAGTGATCCCTTCTCCAGGAGCCCCTCCTCACCATTTGGTCAGAGTACATCCATCCTTCCCTCTTCATCTAGCAGCTTGAATTTCTAATCAGTGCAGACTCTAATCAGCAGTGTTCTTCCTCCCACATTTTACATAGCATTTATTATAATAGCCCTTCTGACTGCAAAGAGATGAAATCTCAAAGCAATTTTAATTTTCGTTTGATAGCTAAGGCTACTGAACATTTAAAAACATTTACTTTAATTTCATGTAATCTCCTTTGTAAGTTCTTGTGCTGTATTCATCTTAACTGTTCTTTGATAGTCTTGGTATGGGTGGGTGCGTGGGTGGGTGGGTGAGTAGATTTGCCTTCCCTAAGCTCAAGGGTCAGAACTCTGTATATCTTGGGAATCTGTCCATTACACTACGTACAGAAGTGCACATGTAAAAACAGCTTGATAAACCTACAATCTGGTCTCTCTCTCTCTCTCTCTCTCTCTCTCTCTCTCTCTCTCTCTCTCT
>NW_021604685.1:994195-1015424 GCF_004785775.1 Grammomys surdaster | reverse complement strand
CTCTCTCTCTCTCTCTCTCTCTCTCTCTCTCTCTCTCTCTCTCTCTCGGCAAACTCATCTCTCACTTTACTCTTCTTGCCATTTCAGACACTCCCTATTTGCCCAAAGACCATAAATACATTGACCTCCCGTCTTTCCTTAAAGCTATTTCTGTTTCTTCCTAGAATGCTTGTCTTTCCCTCCCCTTCCTGCCATAACTTTCTCTAGCCCTTTCCTCATAAATATCTGTTTCTCTTCCAAAGCACAACGGAGGCGGTTTCTTCTCCAGGAGTCCCTCCTCACCATTTGGTCAGAGTACATCCTTCCTCCCTCTTCATCTAGCAGCTTGAATTTCTAATCAGTGCAGACAATATTCTACTTTGTTACTGGAATTTTGTTTACTCATCTTCTTCCTCACCGCCTGGTTTATTTACCTCAGTGTCCTGTCAACCACCACAGCTTCGCCTCTGTCACACAATACCTGGCACCAAGGTTTACTCAGCGAGTGAATGCATCCATTACCTTTTCCTGATTACTACTGAAAGTTCAAAAGAAATCCTGGTTCCTGTGTTGCAAAGTGTTCACATTTCCTTGACCCTTCCCCCTACATCATCAGCCTTGTATTCATGTCCTGTCCCTTGTACCTCTTTCTCTATCCATCATGTTGTGGCCCAAAGGTACAAAATTGTTTCACTTGGATGAAGGTTATCAATTGTATGCTCATATTTTCACAGGATTATGAAGCTGGAAAATAACTTAGTGAATTTCATCTGTCTCTTCCTTAACAAAATGAAGAATCAAGGCCTATAAAAGGTAAAGGGTTTAGCCAAGCATCTGCAATACTGTTATTCTAGTCAGAATTAGATCTCAGGGAAGTTTTCAAGATTTCTTTACTTAATCAAAATATAATTGAACTGTTTCTCCCTTTTCTCCTTTCTACCCATCTTGTGGCCCACTTCTTCCCAAATTCATGAGCTCCTCTTCTTTAACCATCGTTGACATAACACAACCTGTTGAGTCCATTCAGTAGTCTGCACCCCTAGATGAAGGGCTACACACACCTAACAGCTGCTGAGAGAGAGAGATTTAGTCTTCCCTATGGATGAGCCTCCCTTGATCTGTTATACAATATACCAAGTGATCATCCCTAGAAACATACACATGAAAGTTTTAGAAAATTTTGAAATTTCCTTTCTACACAGCCACTTTCTACAAGCTGTGACCAGAAAAATGGGCCAATGGTGCCACACAGTGGCTGACAGACCAATTTCACTTGAGAAATTTCCTTAGAAGTTGAATTACTAGCCCTTGCATGCTTTCTCACCTGAAGAATGAGGAGGACAAGGAGGTCATCTCTAAGAATAAATGAACAAGATATCTACATAGCCTCAGGTTTATAATTATAAAACAGTATCCAAGTATACTGTTTAGGTTCCTCACTGAAATAGGTGGGGACTAGGGTACAGTACACAGCATAGTGGCCACAGAGATTCCTAAAGACACTTCAAATGAAGACTCAGATCTTCTCTGGATTAGCTTGGAAAGATATCTTTTGAGTTTGTGGCCTGGCTGCTTTTAGAAACATGTTGTTTTTATATCTGGTTTGCTAAGAACTGGCTTTTCAGATTGATACAGGATTTTCTTCCCAAAAATAGCAGATACAAAGATCCAGGTCTCAGGATACCAAAATCCACCCTCAGATACTTCAAATAGGGGCTTTACTAAATGAGTTTAGAAATTTGGAAGTTGTGTCTTTCTCTATTTTTATTTTTTTTCACAGAAAACCAAACTCTGGTTGTTAGTTACTGGAATCTTATAGGTAGGCCAGAGGAAACAGAGCTGTAGAGGCAAAAGAAAAGAAAGGGAACATGTCATCTGTCAAGATCTGATGATGTACCTTATCTGAGGATAGAGATTCTGGGAAGGCTAGAAGAAAATAAAAGGTTTCTCAATGCTGAACCTCAAGCTAGGGACACATGAGTGGCACTTGCAGTGATACCTGGTCTCTATTTGGCCTATGAAAAGATTCGTGAATGGAAGAAAACTGATAAGGAACCTGGCTTCAAGGAAAATGAAGCCTGGCCCTAGCACAGTCCAGGAATGAAATTAGGCTCAAAAAACTGGAAATTAGGGTCAGAAAAAGATAAATTAGGCAAATGGCCAATGATAACTCAGACAAGAGTTTTGTTATAGTGTACCTTGATTTTGTTGTGAGTTCTTATAATACGTCCAACTCTGGACCCCTGAATGAACTGATTGTTGGCAAGCTGGGAAGTGAGAATGGCTTAGAAAACTGGATGAAGAGGAGGAAAGGATAGCTATAAGATGGAAACTAGAAAGCACTATAGGGAACAGGACCTCAGGCAGAGGTCAAACATAATTTTTGTGTTGGGATGGAATTTATGCAACCAAATTAAGCTTAGTTTTAATTTAACATAATTGAAGTATTTATTGACATAGGATTTTTATTATATAACACAATCTGATCTCAGTAAGTAGCAATCTTTCTGTCTTAGATTCCTGAGGGAGGAGACTGTATGTGTGAACTATCATGTCTGGATCCTTTAAACATATATCAGTTGATTAGAATGTCTGGGAAATGTAGTTATGACTGGTGATACTCTGGATGGACACGCAATTATCATCTCAGAGCTGTGAGATGGAAGAGACATGGTAACTTACCTACATTTCACAGATAGAGAAACTGAACCTCTGCCAGGTGGTTGTGACAATACAGGCCTTTAAACACATATGAGGCAGGTGGATTTCTATGAGTTCAAGGCCAGTCTAATGTACAGAGTAAGTTCCAGGACATTCAAAGCCACATAGAGAAACCCTGTCTTGAAGAACAAAACAAAACCTCTTTTAGTTTTATAAGGCACCATTTGTCAATTGTTGAGCATAAATCCTGGGCAAATGGAGTCCTAGTCAGAAAGTCCCTTCCTAAAGCTAGATCATGTAGATATTGCCTGGGTTTTCTTCTAGATGTTTTAGTGTTTCAGGTTTCACATTTAGGTATTTGATCCATTTGGAGTTAGTTTTTATGCAAGGTTATGTATATATAATTATTATAATTATAAGGATTTAATTTCATTCTTCTGCTTGTGGACCTTCAGTTTTTTCCAGCACCATTTATTGAAGATACTGTATCCTCCAGGGTATTTTTTGCCTCTTTGTTAAATACAAGATAGCTGTAGTTACAAGTACTCATATTTGGATCTTCCATTTTATTCCATTGAACAGCATGTCTGTTTTGTACAAGTAATATACTGGATAACATCTTAAAGTCTAGAATAATAATATCTCCAATATTTTTCTTTTTGATCATGAGTACTCTGGCTATCAGGAATCTTTTGTGGTTCGATATGAATTTTGGGAATTTTTTTTAGTTTCTGTGAAGAATGTTGTGACTATTTTGATTGGAATTGCATTGAATCTGTACACTGCTTCTGGTAGGATAGCCATTTTCCTAATCGTATTCTATGGACCCATGAGTACAAGATGTTTGTCCATTTCTAGTGGTCTTAATCTTTCTTCAGAGACTTGCAGTTTTCAAAGGCTGAAGAGCCTCTGCACAGCTAAGGAAACAAACTGAGCAAAGACGAAAACAACGTCTGACAGAGTATTAATATTCATACTATTAAAAGGACTTAAAAACACCCCCCCCAAAAAAAAACCCAAAGGTTATGGAAACACATATCCCAATTAAAAATGGGCCATGGATCTAAACAGAGATTTCTCACTAGAAAAAATAAAAATGATGATGAGATACCTCAAAAAGTATTTGTTATCCTTAGTGTGATGGCTATTCCTGGTTGTCAACTTGATTACATCTTTAATGAACTACAATCCAGAAATGGAGGGTGCACCTGTGATCCAGATATAGAGGCTAGAACACAGGTTTCTGACCTGTACCTTGACATGGAGATCTTGAGGCACAGTGGCCATGAAAATCTTAGGCCCAGACAAGGTAATACATACCTTTAATCCCAGGAGACTGAAGCAAACAGATCTCTGAGTTCAAGGTCAGCCTGGGACAAAGCAAGTTTTAGATTCAGGTACACACCTTTAATCTGGGCCACACCTTCTGCTGGAGGCCTCCATAAGGACATTGGAAGAAGGAAGATTCAGTCTTCTTCGACTCCTTGCACTTACTTGCCAGCACATCTGTTGGAACCTACTTCTACAGAAGGCCAGCTGAAACAACTAGCCTCATGGGACTGAGTAACTACTAGATTCTTGGATTTCCTATTCACAGTTGCCCATTGTTGGGTTAGTTGAACTACAGACTGTAAGTCATTACAATAAGTTTCCTTAGTATAGAGACTTTGCATACGTTTTGTGACTCTAGAGAACCCTAAATAAGACACTTAGCAAGTAGGGAAATACAAAGCAAACAAACAAACGATCAAAAAAAACCAAACCAAAACAAAAAACAAAAACAAAAAAAATCCAAACACAAAAAAATCCTTTGAGTTTTCATCTCACTACAAAATGGCCAAAAGCAACAAAATAACTGAGAACAAAAGCCACTGAGGTTGTGGAAAAAGAGGAGTCTCATTCACTGTTGGAGGGAATGCAAATTGTGCAGCCACTCTGGAAGTCAGCATGAAGAATCCTCATAAAACAAAATAATAATAATAATAATAATAATAATAATAATAATAATAAATAAATCTATGAAATGACCTAGGAATACTACTTGGCATATGCCCAAAGGACTTGATATCATATTCCACAGATAGTTGGTCAGCAATATTCATTGTCACCCTATTCACAATAGGCAGGAACTGGAACAACCTAAATGTTCTTCAAGAAATGAATAAACAATGAGAATGTGGTACATTAGACACTGTAGAATAATTATTCACCTGATTTTTAAAGGAATCATGACATTTTTAAGATAAATGGATGGATCTTGAAAAGATTATATTGAGTGAGGTAATACAGACCCAGAAAGACAAACATTGTAAGTCCTCTCTCATCTGTGGCTCATAGCTTAAACTCTGCAGATGTGAGTATATAGCGTGAAGTAACCACAGAAACCAAGAAAGTATAGAAGGACCATAGGTGGGAAAGGATAGGGAGGGGAATATTTGGGATATAGGTGCTATGAAGCAGGAAATGGAAAAATAGTGAGGGGAATCCCAACTGGATAGTGGAGAGGGCAGTCAATACAGGAGGAACAAGGAGGAGGAAACAATATCACCAAGGTTGCTTGATAAAGCCTCCAGGAATCTTTGAAGTAAAGGTCAGCAAAGATGTGAGACAAGCAAGCATTTCACAGCTGGCTCTATAAGCAAGCCCAGGTCAGCCTCCACCACTTTCCATGGATTCCTTTTTATACACCCTCCAAAAATCATGTATCCTCCACAGGTCTTGCCTCAGCACGTGCGTCTGTTTCATCTGACATCACTCTGCCAATCAGCCTGAGTCTAAAGAAGCAGCAAGAAACTGCAACACACCACCTGAAGCTTTTGGGTGCAGTTTTTATCTATGGAATCCCGACAAAGGCAGCTCAACTATGCAATATAAGGCGGACCAATACATATGGTGTCGTTAGCAAAGAATCCCTCATTACATTTCCTTTCACATGTTTGCTTTAGCAGAACATCATTTCTCCTCTGTCTGCTTCAATGAAGTGTTCCTTCACGAGTCTGCCTTAGCCTTTCACCTGTGTCCACTTCAGGAAAACACTCCTTCATGTGTTTGCCCCAGCAAAACACCATCCAGCACAACTGACTGTCTACAGATCCCTTAAGTTTCCACTTCATAGTACTTGTTCCCTGTAAGTCCTCTTGGAAGACATCATCTGATTGTGTTGTTTTTGAAAATTACAGGTTTTTTCTCTTTTTTTTCAACTTTAAAGACAGGAATTTATTCAGAGGGAAAAAATAAACCCTCAACCCAAAAGATTAGATTTTACATCTCAAAAGATCTTTTCAAGTAATGTGTACAGATTACACATCATTTTTATAAATGGGAATGTTTATACAAATTTCACATGTATTTGAGAGCAGGACATAAGTCAACTCTTGTTTTTTAACAGAGCAAGTTGAGCAAACCAGGGGAAGCAAGCCAGTAAGTAACATCCCTCCATGGCTTCTGAATCAGGTCTCCAGGTTCCTACCCTGTGTGAGTTCCAGTCTTGACTTCCTTTGATGATGAACAGTAATGTAGAAGTCTATGCTTAATAAATATTTTCCTCTCCAACTTGCTTCTTGGTCATGATGTTTTGTGCAGGAATAGAAACCCTGACTAAGACACACACCCCAACATGTATTCTGTCACTCACACTTTCCTTCTCTTCATCTTCTCTTAAGGTCTTCTTTTGTCATGATCCTCTTTTTAGCGTCATCACACACACACACACACACACAAGATTCTGTATGTGAGAGAAAAACTCAGTAACTGACCATCTGAGTCTTCACTTCACATAATTATTTCTAGTTCCATCTGTATTCTGAAAACATCAGTTTCATTTTTCTTTTCTGTGGAATAAAATCCTATTGTGCACATGTGTCAAAATGTAGTTTATTCATTCATCTGTCAATGATTATCTAGGATGATTCAATTTCCTAGGCATTTTAAATGGTACAGTAATATATATATATATATATATATATATATTTATATATATATACAAGTATCTCCATGATAATATCAGCTTAGAGTCCTTTGGGTATATATTGTTTAGTTGTACCTTATTGTAGTTGAGGTGCAGACTTACTAGCCTTATCATCATGCTTTTGTCAAAGAGGTCTTTACATATAGTTCACTATCAAGTTTCATGGTAATGATGTGTACACTGAGAGCTTGAAAGTACCAGGTCCTGGATCTTCTGAGGCCTACAAACATGCATTCTCCAGAAACGTAGAGATACTTCTGCCCTCAGTACCTTGTGCCACCATTCCATCTCTGAAGAGAATTTGCCAAAAAAAAAAATCACACACCAGAGACTGAACTTCAGAAATAAGACTTGAAGCTGGGCAGTGGTGGCGCACGCCTGTAATCCCAGCACTTGGGAAGCAGAGGCAGGCGGATTTCTGAGTTCGAGGCCAGCCTGGTCTACAGAGTGAGTTCCAGGACAGCCAGGGCTATACAGAGAAACCCTGTCTCAAAAAACCAAAACCAAAAAAAAGAAAGTCAAGAAAAAAAAAAGGAGTAAGACTTGAAGTGGCATCAATCAAAACCCACCTTGATTATCCCAAGTCTACATCTGGAACAGTAAGAATAAAAGGCATTGCATATGCAGTCTTCATACAACCAAAATGTTTTAGAAAGACAGGAACACTTTTACATAACCTCTCTAGGAGCCTTATTATTCTAAACATTTAATTCCATGTTGTTTAGTCTGAACCCATTACTTTGCATATGACTGTTTGAGTCCCAAAATTAGTAGCCAGTAAATGCCACCTGTGATGGTTTGTATACGCTCCGCACAGGGAGGAGTACTATTAGAAGGTGTGGCCCTGTTGGAGTAGGTGTGGCCTGTTGGAGTAGGTGTGTCACTGTAGTTGTGGGCTACCTGGAAGCCAGTCTTCTCCTAGCAGTCTTCAGATGAAGATGTAGAACTCTCGGCTCCTCCTGCACCATGCCTGCCTGGAGGCAGCCATGTTCCTGGCCTGATGATAATGGACTGAATCTCTGAACCTGTAAGCCAGCACCAATTAAATGTTGTCCTTATCAGAGTTGCCTTGGTCATGGTGTCTGTTCACAGCAGTAAAACCCTAACTAACATACCACCCAACAATCTAGACACCAAGAAAAGTACTGCTGTAAAGGAAGGAATACTAAGAAAACTGTATGTGTGTCTGGACTAGGACAGTTTCCTCCTGCTGTGAGATAGAAAGTAGCTCTTACCTTGATGAAGAAGACTGTGCACACAAGTCTATAACTTTTTTTAAGTTCGTAAATATTTATTACCACTACAAAACTAACTGTGCTTGTATGTATTTATCTAACTTAGTAAAAGCTTCTCCTTTACTGTTTCTCTTTCTCTCTCATTTATATTCCTTCTTTTTATATAATCTTGTTTTTTCACTCCAGATTTTATTCCCCTCCCGGTCCACCCTCCAATTGTTTCATATCCCATACCTCCACCCCTCCCCCCTGTCTCCATGAGGATGTCCCCATCCCACCCCCAACTCCACACCACCAGACCTCTAAACTCCCTGGGTCCTCCAGTCTCTCAAGGGTTAGGTGCATCTTCTCTGACTGAACCCAGACCCAGAAGTTCACTGCTGTATATGTGTTGAGGGCCTCATATCAACTGGTATACGCTGCCTGGTTGATGGCCCAGTGTCCGAGAGATCTCAGGGGTCTAGGTTAATTGAGACTATTGGTCCTCCTACAGGGTTTCCCTCCTCCTCAGCTTCTTCCAGCTTTTCCCTAATTCAACCACAGGTGTCAGCAGCTTCTGTCCACTGGTTGGGTGCAAATATCTGCATCTGACTCTTTAGCTGCTTGTTGGGTCTTTCAGGGAGCAGTCATGATAGGTCCCTTTTTGTGAGCACTCCATAGCCTCAATAATATTGTCAGGCCTTGGGACCTCCCCTTGAGCTGGATCCCACTTTGGGCCTGTCACTGGTCCTTCTTTTCCTCAGGCTCCTCTCCATTTCCATCCCTGCAGTTCTTTCAGACAAGAACAAGTATGAGTCAGAGTTTTGACTGTGGGATGGCAACCCCATCCCTCACTTGATGCCCTGTCTTTCTGCTGGAGGTGGGCTCTACAAGTTTCCTCACTCCACTATAGGGCATTTCACCTAAGGTCACTCTCTTTGAGTCCTGAGAGTCTCTCACTTCCCAGGTCTCTGGTACACTCTGGAGGGTTCCCCCAACCTCCTACCTCCTGAGGTTGCCTGTTTCCTTTCTTTCTGCTGGCCCTCGGGGCTTCAGTCCTTTTTCCCCACCCAATACCAGATCATATTCCCCTCTTTCCCCACCTAGTCCCCTTCCCCCACCCAGGTTCCCTCCTCCCTCCCCCCTTGTGATTGCTTTCTTGTCCCTCCCGAGTCAGACTGAGCCATCTTCATTTGGGCCCTTCAGCTTGTTGACATTTCTGAGTTCTGTGGACTGTATCTTGGGCTATTTTGTACTTTTTTGACTAATATCCACTTATCTCCTCAAGATGGTGCTTGTGGATGGATTACAAGAAGATTCCATCATAGTTTTAGAATCTAGATTCCAAATCCACTTGATTCAAAGACTAAAGAAGACCAGTGATCAAGGATCTGCCAAGGGGCTACAGCAGCACTTAACATGATGAATATTCTGGTTCTTTAGCTAAAGTTGGCTAGGGGAGAAGGCCAGTGTCCTAGCTTTATTTCTGTTGCTATGACAAAATGCCTTGAAAAACCAACTTAAGAGGCAACATGTTTATTTATCTTACAATTCTAAGTTACATCTATCATTGTGGATAAGTCAGGTAGCAGAATTTGAAACAGTTATTTACTTTGTATCCACAGTCAAAAGCAGAGTAATGAATTAATGAATGCATGCTGGTGCTTAGCTCACTTTCTCTATCTTTGAACAATTAAGGATCCTCTCT
The DNA here is from genome assembly GCF_004785775.1 of Grammomys surdaster. NCBI lineage: Eukaryota > Metazoa > Chordata > Mammalia > Rodentia > Muridae > Grammomys > Grammomys surdaster. Next base: position 1,005,895 of record NW_021604685.1, on the reverse strand, counting down.
AACCTAATCTAGACAATCCCCCATTGAGACCCCCTTCCATGGTGATTGTATCAAATTAACAATTAAAACTGTTACAGAGCCTTTGAGGATGTAGCCAGGGCCTACAGGGCCTAGTCTTTTCTAGAAAGAGTCTCATGGTTTACAGATTTTATCTCAAAATCTTAGACTAGAACTCCTGCTGACTTCCTCTGAGAGCCAAGGAGAACCCTGAAACAATTGCTAATAGCAATTTCTCTTTTGGGTAGTCTTTTTTTCCAGTATAGTACCAGGAACTGAGGACACATATTGTTGACCTTCAGGTCTCCCTCACCATTTCAAGAAATGAGAACCCCAATATCCTGATTTTTCAAAATACTGGATTTTTTTTTTTTACAAAAATTTATGTTAGGTGTAGGATATGAATTTATGAGTTGTTGGCCAGGGAGAACATAGAGTCCTCCAAACAACATAGGCTCTTTCTTGTCCTCTTGGTTGCCACCAGGACTAGATGATAAAACCCCATCAATGAACACAATACATACTTTGATTGCATCTCATATAGAACTCAAGTAGGAACTAAGCTGGAAGTTTCTTTTCAGATGACTTATTGTCATGTTCTTGGACGGTGCTATGAAAGGTTTTGGAGGAGAAAATGGATCAATAGTCTTACTCAGACACTAGCCTATCTGCCAGACATGATTTACCAACTAATACCACAGTAGCATGATTGCTTTGGGGCACTGTCTTCTTGGATTTAAGACCAATCCACAGGAAGGAATCCATGCTGGGTATTATAAACATATTCAGAAACTCATGGCAGAGTACCATGACCTGTATAGCATTGGGATGAACCTGACTTGGGAGGAATTGGAAAAAAAAAAGACAGAAACAAAAACCTGACAGACCCATATACAGAAGAGTTGTCCATGGCTGATGGAAACTCAACAGCTACCGGAAAATTCAGCCCATGTATTATATATAGGTTAATGAGGAGGTGGGCTAGTTATTCTTGATAGGAGTGCTCTTTAGGGGAGAAGTCTCAGGATACAGTCTCCTGGGAGAAGGAAGCTGTGGTTGATAATTTCTGCACAATCTGTAAACATCTGTACTCAGACCAAGGAACCACTTACCATTCACCTGAGCCTGACCTGTGAGTCTTGGTATTTCCATGGGTCTAAGGTATTGGTGTTTTTGACAAGGCTGTGCTCATGTCAAAAAGACACATTTATTTAGGACTTCATCTGCTCCACACACAGGGGGAGATATAGGCTCCAGGGCAAGTGGATACTATGGTTTTCTAAACTCAAAACAACATCAAACTGCTGTGACTGTTCATGAGCCCCAAAAGACCATCAAGGAGCCAATTCCGATGCAATCACACTAGCTTGAGCTTGGGCTCACAACTGACCCTGACACAGCAGGACAGATAGGTGAAGCCCCAAGCCCAGTTTCAAGCAAGCATTTATAGAGGTAAGCAAACAAGCAAGGGGGTTTCTAACCTGGCACACATCTGATTAAGGGGCTATTATGGAACTTGTCCTTTAAAATAATTGGCTGGTTCTGAGAGCCAAATCACAAACTGAACTTCTGCTTTCCTCCTGACTGGCAGTTGTTAGGAAGTGAAGTGCCAGGGGTAGGCTTATAACCTGGAAACTGGTGCTAGACACAAGCTTGTTGGAGAGTAACTCTAGTTTAACACTAGGCCAGGTTGTCTAAGATGAAGTCTGAACCCAAGATCTGATCTCTGAAATCTACCTTTTAAATGTTTATGATTATATCCATAGATAAATGTTATTCTTGGCCTTAATCCAAAAAGTAAAACAAACAAACACACAAAAAACCACCTCTTTTCTCAGTAGGTAGTGGCAAAAGCAGAGACACATGGCCGCAGAAGGTTCTAACAATAAGAGATGAATGAGTGCTCAGCCCTAACAAAGACATTTATATCATCTCCTCTATGGCTCAGGGAACACTGTGAAAGATGGGACAAAAAATGTAAGAGCTAGAAGATACGGAGAAATATGAAATACCACCTTCTGCACAAGACTCAGTAGCTGCTAGTATATTTTGTCTGCACAAGAATAGACACATCAAAAGTCAGGCATTTATGGAGGAATGACTTAGAGGATCCTCCTCTTCACTTCTGAACTATTTACTACTAATAGATTCATGGAAAGGGGGAGTCATTGCTCTTTATTGTCTCCCCATGGCTCCAAGGGATAGTTCAAATCCAGTGGTCACAAAAACGACTCTGGTAAAACTAAACATGTCACAAAACCAAACCCTAAACTCATGAAGGTGGAGAAAGGACTAGTAAGAGAGTGAGTAGGTTTTTTCATAGGAATATGAGAGACATAAGAAAGATGTAGGGAGAGAATAACCAGATACGTTAAATGCATGTATGAAATTGTCAAACTTAATAAAAGGGGTGTTCTTTTACCCACTTCGTCTTCAGCATTTGTCTTGTTTCTATGTCTGCTTCCTCTCCATCTTTTCCTTCATGGCCTCACTTTGATGTTTGGGAAATTTGGAGAGGGAAAGGTTTATTTAGCTTACACTTCTTAATCATCATTGAGGGAAGCCAAGGCAGGAACTCATGGCAAGATCTTGAATGTGGGAACTGAAGTAGAAACTATGAAGGAATGCTACTTAGGAGCTTGCACTCCATGGCTTACTCAGCTTATGTTCTTAAACCAGAGAACCCATGGGTCACCACCCATGACCACCTTTCCAGAAATGCTTCTAGCTTCGATCAAGTTGACAGCAACTACCACCACTAAGCAATAAAATAACAACAATAATAACAAAAAAAACTAACTAGTATATGTTTGGTGCTCTCCAAGGCCAGAAAAGAATGTCAGACCCCCAGAAAATGGACTTTTGGATGGTTTTGAGCTGGCATGTGAGTAGTAGGAACCAAAGTCAGTTTCTCTGGAAGAGCAATAAGTACTCTTAACCATAAAAGCATCTCTCCAATCCTTGACTTTATTGTTTGATTATCTGTTACCAAGTTTCCCTCGGTGGTTTGTTTTTTTTTTTTGTACATCAGTAGTTTTGGTTGGTCCTCTCCCTCACTCCTTCCTCTCCTTATCTTCTACTTCTCTATCCACTTAAACCTCTCTGAGTTTTTCCCCTTCTCTTTAAATAACACACATTCTACTACTCCCCTGACCTTAAAGTCTCCTTTTCTCTACTTTCATGGCTCTTTCTAGTTTTATGCCCTAAACACATTCTCACCTAAATGCACACATATAAAAATTAGCAGCCAGGATCCTCACCTGAGAAATAATATTCGGGGTTGATCTTCTTTCTGATCTTGAGTTACTTCAGTTATGATAAGTTTTTCCAGTTCCATTTTTTAATGATAATTTCATAATTTATTCCTTCACAGTTTAATAAAATTCCTTTTGGTATATGTACCACATTTTAATTATCCATCAGTTGATGGCCATATAGACTGCTGATTCCATTTACTTGTTGTTATAATAAAAATGGCCATCTTGCCAAAAGCAATCTACAGATTCAATGCAATCCCCATCAAAATCCCAACTCAATTCTTCACAGAGTTAGAAAAGGAAATTCTCAAATTCATATAGAATAACAAAAAACCCAGGATAGCGAAAACTATTCTCAACAATAAAAGAACTTCTGGAGGAATCACCATCCCTGACCTCAAGCTGTACTACAGAGCAATAGTGATAAAAACTACCTGGTATTGGTACAGAGACAGGCAGGAAGATCAATGGAATAGAATTGAAGACCCAGAAATGAACCCACACACCTATGGTCACTTGATCTTTGACAAAGGAGCTAAAACTGTCCAGTGGAAAAAAACCAGCATTTTCAACAAATGGTGCTGGTTCAACTGGAGGACAACATGTAGAAGAATGAAAATTGATCCATTCTTATCTCCTTGTACAAAGCTCAAGTCTAAGTGGATAAAGGACCTCCACATAAAACCAGATACACTGAAACTAATAGAAGAGAAGGTGGGAAAGAACCTTGAATACTTGGGCACAGGGGAAAACTTCCTGAACAGAATACCAATGGCATATGCTCTAAGATCAAGAATTGACAAATGGGACTTCATAAAATTGCAAAGTTTCTGTAAGGCAAAGGACACTGTCAATAGGACAAAACGGCAAAGATCTTTACCAAAAAGATCTTTACCAATCCTACATCTGATAGATTGCTAATATGCAATATATACAAAGAACTCAAGACAACAATATATACAAAGACTCTAGACAACCAAATAACCCTATTCAAAATGGGGTATAGAGCTTAACAAAGAATTTTCAACGGAGGAAACTCGAGTGACTGAGAAGCACCTAAAGAAATGTTCAGTATCCTTAATCGTCAGGGAAATGCAAATCAAAACAACCCTGAGATTCCACCTCACACCAGTCAGAATGGCCAAGATCAAAGACTCAGGTGATAGCAGATGCTGGCGAGGACATGGAGAAAGAGGAACACTCCTCCATTGTTGGTGGGATTGCAAGATGGTGCAACCACTTTGGGAATCAGTCTGGAGGTTCCTCAGAAAATTGGACATAACATTACCTGAGGACTCTACTATACCACTCCTGGGCATATACCCAGAAGATGCTCCAACATATAACAAGGACATATGCTCCACTATGTTCATAGCAGCCTTATTTATAATAGCCAGAAGCTGGAAAGAACCCAGATGTCCTTCAACTGAGGAATGGATACAAAAAATGTGGTACATTTACACAATGGAGTATTACTCAGCTGTTAAAAACAATGAATTCAAGAAATTCTTAGGTAAATGAATGGAACTATAAAATATCATCCTGAGTGAGGTAAGCCAATCACAAAAGAACACACATGGTATTCACTCACTGATTATTGGATATTAGCCCAGAAGCTTGAAATACCCAAGATTCAACTCACAAACCACATGAAACTCATGAAGAAGGAAGACCAAGTGTGGGTGCTTCAGTCCTTCTTAGAAGGTGTAACAAAATACTCAAGGGAGCAAATATGGAGACAAAGTGAGGGACAGAAACTGAAAGAGGGGCCGTCTGAAGACCACTCCACCTGAGTATCTATCCCATGTGCAGTCACCAAAGGTAGATGCTGATGTGGAAGTCAGGAAGTGCATGCTGATAAGAGCCTGATATGGATGTCTCCTCAGAGGTCTTCAAGAGTCTGACATATTCAGAGGCAGATGCTCACAGCTAACCATTGAACTCATCGTGGGGTTCTCAATGGAGGAGTTAGAGTGAGGACTGAAGGAGCTGAAGGGGTTTGCGGCACCATGAGGAGAGCAACAATACCAACCAACCACAGCTCCCAGGGTCTAAACCACCAGCCTGGGAGCACTTAGGGAGGGATCCATGGCTCCAGCTGTATATGTAAGGGAGGATGGCCCTGTCAGGCATAGGTGAGAGAAGAGATCTTTGGTCTCATGAAGGCTGGACACCCCAGTGGATGGGAATTTGAGGGTGAGGAGGTGGGAGTGGGGGGTATGTAGGGGCACATCTGCAGAGAAACAGGATGGGGGTTCCTGGGCGGGGAGCAGGGGGAATGGGGTACGGGGATAGCATATGAAATGTAAATAAAACATCCAATAGAACAAAAGAAAGAAAAGTAATAGACATGAATGTGTAAGTACCTCTATTGTAGGGTTTAAAGAGACCTTTGGTTATTGTTAAAGCCTACGTAACTGTTACCAGTCTAGCCTGCTGTTTAGTGCTGTTAGTAATATTATAAGGAAACTTCCTCATATGTTGTTTCTGCTGTTACTAGGAAACTTTCTCATGCCCAATTTGATTTCACATTCTGATACGTTCTGTGCTTTTGGAAATCAATCACAACAGAAGTCAGTTGGAACTGTTTTGTATATTTAGCCACAATAAGCCTGGACCCTAACCAACTGCCAGGCAGCACTTCCTGGACCTATAAGCTTTTATGGTTTTTGCTTTTATAAGCTACCCCTGGGATAGGCCCCAGTGTAACAGAAACACCTGCCCCAATATAAGAATCTATTTAAAATAAGACCTCCATTTTGAGTAGAGGTCAAGCAAAGTTTAAGTTCTCAAGCTCTCCCTGGGAACTGACATCATACTCACCAGAAAGAGACATGTACGTAGGTAACTGACATCCTAATTGGCAAATTAAGACATGAATATTAGGCAAGGCAAATTCTCTGCCACAGTTGAATATCCCAACCAATAGGAATGGGATAAGTTACAACAAAGACATGTTCCTAAGGAAATCCTTTATCCCTAAATCCTGATTGGTGGAATAACTTGGCACAGGTGTTTACGGATGTCAGACTTATAGGATCTTGACTCAACATCTCAGTTCAGCTCCTGAGTTGATCAGTCCTGGGACATATGCTTAAAAAACTATCCCTGTCGGACTGAGATCAGTGTTCCTGTGGTTTGTGAAGCAAATCCTGGACCCTAACATGTATAATAGATTTACTTTCTCTTGTTGAGGTTTCTTAATTCTGTTTGACAGCTAAAGAAAAAAGAACATAAAACTTTTGATGTGATTCTTAATGTTTTAAAGAAAATATTTCGGGTAATTAAATCATGTGTAAAGCATAATAAAGGAAATTAAAGAGGTGTAAAGTTTCTATATTTCCCTTCAACTGGTAAAATTTCAACACTAATAGACTAATAGTTGAAGTGGAAATTTCTAGTTTCTTTGGAAAGTTAGTTATGTCAAATGATGGTTTGCTGGGGCACACAGATGAAAGGATGTCTTGCTAAAGCAAATACATGAAAGTATGATTCTCTGAAGCAGACACTGGTGAAAGGATATTTGGCTATAGCAAACACATGAAGGGACCCATGATGAAGGAGTATAAATATGACCCCACAGACAGCGGGCAACAGCACTGAGCATTGGTTTGGTTTGCTCTGCCTCACTGTTCTTTGCTTTTTAAAAAATGCATGTATTGATTCATACTTGTAGTAATGTTGCCATTGAGAGAAGCTAGCCCAAGAATTGGTCATGAGGCTCCTTCAGCAGCTTGCTGCTTCTGCAGCCTTACCTCAGGCCAGTTGGTGAATCTGGTGGTTTCTTCAGGACTGAACTACAGCTGTTGGTTCATGCCTTGTCTCTGCTTGCCTAAAGGACTAGACTGTAGTTGTTGGTTTGTGTGTGGTATCTGCCTGCCTAGAGGACTGGTCTGCAGCTGCTGAATTCTATTTGGTGTTTGCTACAGAACTGAGCTGCTGCCCAAGAAGATCGAGCTTGTCCCCAAAGAACTATTGCTGAACAGGTCCAATTACTCATATCCTAATAACTTTTCTTTTCCACTACTTCTGCTGAGTGGTAGGCTAGAGGAGAGGTTGAACCCTTATTAAAAATAGGTTGCAAAAATATGCCTATAATATGTTAAGAATTTAATATTTAGAGTACGGTATGTGGTACCTAGAGCAACTACCAAAACTTTCTGCATTCTATACCTTCATAGAGTATTATTGCAAGTAATGAGACACTTTTAAAGGTCATATATTGTATGATTCTATATATATAACATTCTTAATTACTTATTATCATGCACACATGTGTGCATGTGTAGATATATGTGTGTATGCGTGTATATTCTATAGAGAGAAGAGGGGGAATGAAGAGAACTGATAGAAGGAAAAGAGACAGGATGTTGCAAGAATCTTTCTGGAATAAACACTCTGACACCAATGAAAGAGGAAGAGACCAGATGTCACTAGTGAACCAAAGCCAGGATAGCTCCTGAAAGGTTTTTGTATGAGTTCTGATTTGTATTCTCATTTATTATTTTTTATTTAATTTTTTTATATTCTCATTTTATACTCTAAAACCACAAGTTGGGGTAGTCAAGCAAGCAAGATTTTACAGAAGAGTATGTGGCAGTCAGCAGGTTGTTAAGAGCAACAGCTGATTGTTTCAGCTCTTTCTCCAGGTCATTCTGTTCCGGGTAGAAGTGAAGTCGTGCTTGGCAGATAGGCAGTACAAATAGTGCTTTAAGTAAATCACTAAGTAAATCAGTAACAATTGGTCTTTTATACTTTATTCCATTTCAAGAACAACAGGGTAATGGGAATTGAACAAAGTCAAAAATATATGTGACATATTTGAACAAAAGTGTCATGAAATTCAACACTTTACACACACATATATAGTTATAATATATATTAGGACAAAATTTTAAAACATGATTAGAAAGCAAATCACTGGTTACAAGGGGTTATAGAGAAAAGAGGTAGGACACAGGATGTTTAGGTCAGGTAAACTACTCTGTATGGTATTAACATATCATGAAGTATGTTTGATAATATACAATCTATCCAAAGCCATACGATGTATAATAAATACCAAATGTTAAGTCAAAGCTAAACTACAGACCTTGAGTGATAACTATTTTAAAATGTAGGTTCACCAACAGTAGCAAATGTGTGTTGGGGGAGGGTGTGACAATAGAAAAGGCTATGCATATGTGGGGCAGGAAATGTATGTTATACTTCTTTACGTTGTCATTTTGTTGTGAACCTAAAATGTCTCCAATAAAAATTGTTTAAAAAGATAAGGAAGGGGGGGGGAATTCATGTGGAGGTCAGAGTGAAAGCAGGTGTGAGTGGAAGCAACAGAAGGAGTCATGGCTGCCAAAGTGTTTGAGTCCATCGGTAAGTTCGGCCTGGAGTTAGCAGTTGCAGGAGGCGTGGTGAACTCTGCTCTATATAATATGGATGCTGGACACAGAGCTGTCATCTTTGACCGATTCCATGGCGTACAGGACATTGTGGTAGGGGAAGGGACTCACTTTCTCATCCCTTGGGTATAGAAACCAATTATCTTTGACTGCCGCTCTTGACCACGGAATGTCCCGGTCATCACTGGTAGCCAAGACCTACAGAACGTCAACATCACACTGCGCATCCTCTTCCGGCCAGTGGCCAGCCAGCTCCCTCGTATCTACACCAGCATCTGCGACGACTGTGATGAGCAGGTGCTGCTGTCTATCACCACAGAGATCCTCAAGTCCGTGGTGGCTCGGTTCGATGCTGGAGAATTGATTACCCAGCGAGAGCTGGTCTCCAGGCAGGTGAGCGATGACCTCACAGAGCGAGCAGCAACATTTGGGCTCATCCTGGATGACGTGTCCCTGACACATCTGACCTTCGGGAAGGAGTTGACAGAGTCAGTAGAAGCCAAGCAGGTGGCTCAGCAGGAAGCAGAGACAGCCAGATTCGTGGTGGAAAAGGCTGAGCAGCAGAAGAAGGCAGCCATCATCTCTGCTGAGGGTGACTCCAAGGCAGCTGAACTGATCGACAACTCACTGGCCACCGCTGGGGACGGCCTGATCGAGCTGCGGAAGCTCGAAGCTGCCGAGGACATTGCCTACCAGCGCTCCCTCTCTCGGAACATCACCTACCTGCTGGCTGGCCAGTCCGTGCTCCTCCAGCTTCCCCAGTGAGGCCAACCGGGCCGGCCTCCATCATTCTGAATGATGCCTTCCTTCTGCTCCACTCCAGAAATCACTGTGAAATGTAATGATTGGCTTAAAGTGAAGGAAATAAGAAATAAAGGTAAAATCACTTCACATCTCTAAAAAAAAAAAGATAAGGAAGGAAATGAGGGATGGTAGTGTTATGGAGTAATAAAAATACTTAGTTTCACCCATAGTGAAAGAAATTAAACTTAAAGTAAGATTTCAATTCTCAGCTAGCAAATTAAGATGTTCTGCTTATGATTGAGCATTCAAAACCATATAATTTTTATAGATATTGTCTAATTTCCCAGTTTCTATTCTGGTTGCGTAGAATAGTGACTTTCTCTCAACACTTCTTAACCTAAATGAGATATCAATATCACACTGTGGTGGTTTGAATATGCTTGGCCCATAGGGTGTGGTACTGTTAGGAGGTATGGCTTCATTGGAGTAGATGTGGCCTTGTTGGAGGAAGTATGTCACTGTGGGGGTGGGCTTTAGATGTCTCCTCCTATGTTGAGGCTCCACCCATTGTTGAAAAGACCCTCCTCCTACATGTCTGGAGGTCGGTCTCTCCTAGTTGCCTTCAGATCAAGATGTAGAACTTTAAGCTTCTTCTCCAGCACCATGTCTGCCTGGATGCTGCCATGATGATAATGGACGGGATCTCTGAAACTGTAAGCCAGCCCCAATTAAATGTTGTGTCTTATAAGAGTTTCCTTGAATTAAGCAAACAAACAAAAAAACTTAAAAAAGAGCTTCCTTGATCATGGTGTCTCCACACCAATGGAAATCCAAACTAACACATGCCCCTTCCAAGGATCCGAAATTCTTTGCATGAAGAAGCAGAAAGAATGATAGAATACTGACTTCTGGCCATGACATGGCAGTTACACTCTCAAATTCATAACAGCTGTAATCACCTACTCAAAATTTGCATAAAATTACAGCTTGGCAATGTGTCAATATCTTATCATGAAGCAAGGAGATGCTCATTGGTCATCATCCCTCCCTAAAGATTTATATTCAGTTACTGGCTGCTGAGAGAGAAAGAGACATTTTATTTTGTGATATACCCACAGTTCTCTAGCCAATCATAATGAAGCTCATTAAGTCATTTAAAAAAGGACATGAAAGTTTAAGGGAGACTCATTGGCAAGAAGAAGAAATTACTAGGAGTAGGAATGGGACAAGAGAGGGCAATGAGGGGTGGTGAATATGATTGAAATATCCTGTATACATGTATGCATGACTTTTTTGAGTGTATTGGCTCCAATGCTGAGGGAAGTCTAAAGGCTGGAGGGTGACTTTATTCTTCATTGACTCAGGGTTAAGATGATAGTGCAGCAAGGACCCCTCAGATACAAAAGAGAAGGTCCCTTCTCTCGTGTTATAGGTGTCAAAGAAGTGAAAATTTTTTCTCAAGTCAAGATTTCTAGCTTTATGCTCAGTATTATTCTTTTTTTAATCATAGTAGGCTGCCCTACTAGCTTGCAAAAGTAATAAGCTTTGATTTCATGATTTTGTCAAAGAGAAATGAGACGATACTGGTCACCTCCAATCCTGATCGAAGTGAGCATTGCTGTGGCTACTACTGTCAGATGATCTAAGAGCTGGTTGTAAAGAACTCTCTGGAATATCCTAGAAGCCCTACCTCTAAAGCCATTTCTGCAGCTTGCTGCCCTCATGATGTGGTGTTCTCCCTGCCCCTTCTTCACTTTTCCAGAAAAGTCTTGCTTCAGCCTTAAGTATGCTAAGATACTAAAATTGATTTTACTCTCCACTCACCCTGTGAGGCTGGTCAATATCCTTTCCACAAATCTAATATTGCCTCTTCTCAAGTTCTTCTTGATCCTGCAACAACCTCACTCCCAAGATAAGTCTCTTCCCCTGTGTTCTTCCATCCAATTGGCAAATCAGGGGTGAGGAAGGAGCAGCAGAAGTCAGGAGGTAAGTTGTGGGGCCCATGGCATTCAGCCAAGTGACAAGCAACCTTCTCTATCTTCCTTATCCAAAGACATTTGGATTGTAGGAAAGAGAACGTCAAGTCAGTGTCTTCTTATAAGATGACAGATACTTTCTCTGACTTAGAAGATGGCACTACAAATGTTTCCTGTTTTCTAGCAAAGACTTTCATAGAACATTGGTCAGTGCAACCATCCCCCAAAAAAATATTAAGAGAAGAATAAAGCCTTAGAAAAACAAGAGTAAATGTTTGGGAAAGAGATCAATCTCTCTCTCTCTCTCTCTCTCTCTCTCTCTCTCTCTCT
>NW_021604685.1:920949-994095 GCF_004785775.1 Grammomys surdaster | reverse complement strand
TCTCTCTCTGTGTGTGTGTGTGTGTGTGTGTGTGTGTGTGTGTGTGTAATTATACTGACTAGATAGACACCATTTCTACTAAAACTGGTATTTAAATACAAAGATACAAGTCTTAAAATATTTAAAAATAACTGTGTTGATTGGTATCAGCCTTCATGACCATTACAACCTCCCTGATCTATCTGTGGGATCTTTCTTCCTTTGAATTTCTACACAAAACCCAGAAGCTGAAGGGTTAATGCTCATAACAGTCAAGGTCTTTAGGATTGTGCTCTAGAAATGCAGCCACCAAAGTTTGTGGCAGGTCAGAAGCTGCTAGTTGCTAAGTATTTTAAAAATTAATTTCGTGTCTACTCCCCTTCTCCTTGTTGTTTTGTTGCCATTTTTGAGAGAGAAAGAACATAAAGTTGGCTTGGTAGGGGAGCAGGAACAATCTTGGGTACGTTGAGGGAGGGGAAAGAATGTGATCAAGAAATACTGTATGAACAAAATTAGATACAAATATAAAAATTAACTTTATTTTCATTTACCCCAGGAAAAAATGGGTTCAGACGTGACCTGGTCAAGATCATATAGTCAACATTATGGGGTGAATTATATGCCCACTAAAATATATGTTTAAATTCTAATCCATAGTACCCCAAAGTATGACTCTATTTGGAGACACTGTGATTAAATTAAAATGTGGCCATTCTTATGTGCCCTGATCCAATTGAACAGGTTAGTGGCCAGTTTAAAGGGGGAGATTGGGAAAGAAACAGATAGACTAACAAGAAAGACCATATTGAAGCTACGAGCAGACTTTGGAAAAAAACAACCCTCTTGATACTGCCCCAGTATAACCCTTCAAACTGAGAAAAAGAAATGTCTCTTGCCTATAAATTACCTCATCCATATGTAATATTTTGTTATAGCTGCAAGGATGGATTAAATCTGCAACACTGATGTTCAGAGGTGGAACTGATATCTCTCTTTCATGCCCATCTTGACTTCAATTATGGCAAATATTCTGCCTTAAATTCTAGGTATATAAAAAGCCATCTCCAGAGAGATTAAATAACTTGTTCGAGAATACATTGCTAGTAAGAGGCAGAGAGCTGGTTGAAATAGTTGTTCACCTATTAATGGTGGGACTCCACCTGGTCCATTTGTTTTCCTAGTACCCAGCAAGAAAATTTGCACATAGGGAGAGCTCAGCATCGGTTTCTTGAATGGAATAAAAGAAGGGACAGAAAAATGGAAAAAGTCATGAAAGTAAATTTGTTTCTAGGTATAGCTTGGCATTGCATCTTGGTGCCTGGTTTTAAATATGGACCACTAAGTAAATTAATCCCTTCAAAATTAAAATTAAAATTTTTGTTTTCTTTTTATTTAATTTGTAGTTTTTGAGACAGGGTTTCATGTATTCCAGACTGTGAACTCTGTATATAGCAGAGGATAAAACATTAAACTTCTGATCATCTTGGATGCTGAAATTACAGGAAGTGTGGCAACACTCCTGGTTTTATGTCATGCTGAGGATTAAACCCAGGGCTTCTTACATGTTACGAAAGTACACTGCTTACCAAGCTACATCCATAGGCCCAAATTTTCTCATTTCCTAAGGAACCACTTTTAGAGTCACTATTTTGTACAGAGGAAGGCCCTGGTACAGCTAGACAAAGAAATAATAGATTTAGAAAATATGGCAAATTTTCTTCTGGATTCTTCCTGATCCTCCTGCCCTGTGACCTGTCTGAGGGGTTTAAGGTCTGACAAGGACACATTTACCTAATGTTATGGGCCTATCGACTTCCCTGTCTTTGTTCAAACTGACCAACCCTAAAATTAGGAGAAGACCCTGATTCCAGCCCAACAGATTCACTTAAAAGCCCTGGCATGAGAGGAGAGACAGAGCTTTGACTTCCTGGGTGTCCCCTCTGCTTTGCAGGAGGTCTTTGTCTCTGTGTCTCTTGCTGTGTCTGTGCATATCTTCACCTTTAATAAAAGTATTTTCCATCTGTTCTGCCTGCTGTTGTGTCTGAGATTTTTTTCCCCCTGCTGCTATCAGTTGGGCTTGAGAGTTTTTCCTGCCTTTTAATTACTTAGCTTGCAGAGAAAAATGAACCCAAAGCTGGCCCAGACACCTAGAGGGTAATAAGGAACTGAAACTTAGAAGAGATGGTTCCAGCCTTGAACATTTAAAAGTGGGGGTGGGATGTGGATTTTGTAATCATGGTTTCCTGAACTCTAATTTTATCAATATAATTTTATTATCTTGTCAATGTATCTGTGATCACTGAGAGGCTATTTATTTACTTATTTATTTATTTATTATTTAAATTCTAATTGCTGTCCCCTATCCTGATTCCTCCCTCACACAGTGCCTCCCTCCACCCTCTCTTCCCTTCTCTTCTGAGAGGGTGAAACCACCCCCCCATATCCACCTATTCTGGTACAACAACTCTGCAGGGTTAGGCATATCCTCTCCCTGAGGCCAGACAAGGCAGCAGTTTTTAGGAATACCGGCACTCCAGTTGTTGGGGGAACCACATGGAGACTGAGCTTCAAATTTGCTACATTAAGTGCAGGGGGCCTATGTTCAGGTCGTGGATGCTCTTTGACTGGTGGCTTAGTCTCTGAGAGCTCCCAGGGGTCAAGGTTAGCTGACTGTTAGTCTTCCTGTGGGGTTCCTATCCTCTCAGGGCCTTTCTTAATTCCTTCCTCCAATGCCTCTATAAGAGTTTCTGACCTCTGTCCAATGTTCAGCTGTGGGTCTCTGCATCTGTTTCAGTCAACTTCTGGGTAGAGCCTCTCAGAGGAGAGTTATGCTAAGCTCCTGTCTGCAAGCATAACAGTATCATTAATAGCGTCAAGGATTGGTGTTTGCCCATGGGATTGATCTCCAGTTGGGCCAGTTATTGGTTGACCATTCCCTCATTCTCTGCTCCATCTTTGCCCCTGCATTTCTTTTAGACAGGGCAAGTTTGAAGCTGAAAAATTTTGTGGGTGGGTTGGTGTTGTTATCTCTCACTGGGGCTCCTGCCTGATTACAGGAGGTGGTGACTTCAGGTTCTGTGTTCCCACTGTTAGGCATCTTGGCTAAGGTCACCCGCATTGACTCCTGTAAACCTCCTCCTACACCAGGTCTCTGGGACTTCCTAGAGATACCCCATCCCACCCCACCCCTACCAGCTGCAGATTTCCATAATTCTCCTAGCCCTCTGGACCTCTCTCCTGTGTCTCCCCACACCCGATCCTGACCCCCCTACTCCCCTCTGCATCTCCTCTCCCACCCTCCCTCTGCCTCCTATGATTTTTTTTATTCTCCCTTCTAAGTGGGATTAAAGCATCCTCACTTGTGCCTTCTTTCTTGTTTAGCTCTTTGGACCTGTAGGATGTATCCTGTAATTTATGGCTAATATCCTCTTATCAATGAGTACACATCATGCATGTCATTTTGGTTGTGGGCTACCTCACTCAGGATATTTTCCAGTTTCATCCATTTGCTTGCAAAATTCATGAAGTCATTGTTTTTAATAGATGAATAGTATGACGTTGTGTAAATGTACCACATTTTCTGTATCCATTCCTCTGTTGAAGGACATCTGTATTGTTTCCAGCTTCTGCGTATTATAAATAAGGCTGCTATGAACATAGTGGAGCATGTGTCCTTGTTATATGTTGGAGCATCTTTGGTGTATATGCCCAGGAGCAGTATAGCTGAGTCTTCAGGTAGAACTATTTCCAATTTTCTAAGAAACTGCCAGATTGGTTTCCAGAGTGATTGTACCAGCTTGCAATCCCACCAACAATGGAGGAGTGTTCCTCTTTCTCCACATCCTCCCCAGCGTGTGCTATCAGTTGAGTTTTTGTTCTTAGCTGTTCTGATGGGTGTAAGATGGAACCCGAGGGTCGTTTTGATTTACATTTCCCTGATGACTAAGGACTTTGAACAATACTTTAGCTGCTTCTAGGATATTTAAGATTCCTCTGTTGAGAAGTCTCTGTTTAGCTCTCTACTATTTTTTAATAGGGTTATTTGGTTCTCTGGAGTCTAACTTCTTGAGTTCTTTTTATATTTTGGACATTAGCCCTCTATCGGAGGTAGGGTTAGTGAAGATCTTTTCCCAATTTGTAGGCTGCCATTTTGCCCTATTGACAGTGTCCTTTGCCTTACAGAAGCCTTTCAGTTTCATGAGGTCCCATTTATCAATTGTTGATCTTTAAAACCTGAGCTATTGGTGTTCTGTTCAGGAAGTTATCTCCTGACCAATGGTCTATGTCAATGCTTCTGTGGTTTAGGAATCAGTGTGACTGTGACCTCATAGAATGAATTTGACAGTGTTCCTTCTGTTTCTATTTTGTGATGTAGTTTGAGGAATACTGGGATTAGGTCTTCTTTGAAGGTCTGCTAGAATTCTGTGCTAAAACCATCTGCCCCTGGGCCTTTTTTGCTTGGGAGACTTTTAATAACTGCTTCTATTTCCTTGGGAGTTATAGGACTGTTTAGTTAGTTTACTTGAGCTTAATTTAAGTTTAGTAAATGGTATCCATCCAGAAAATCATCCATTTCTTCCAGATTTTCCAGTTTTGTGGAGTACAAGCTTTTGAAATAAGACCTTTTTGTTTTGTTTTGTTTTGTTTTGTTTTCCGAGACAGGGTTTCTCTGTGTAGCTCTGGCTGTCCTGGAACTCACTCTGTAGACCAGGCTGGCCTCGAACTCAGAAATCCGCTTGCCTCTTCCTCCCAAGTGCTGGGATTACAGGCGTGTGCCACCACCACCCGGCCTAATTATTTTTTGTTTCTTCAGTTTCTGTTGTTATGTCTTCCTTTTCATGTCTGATTATTTTAAATTTGAATACTGTACCTTTTATTTAATTTGGCTACAAGGTGTGTCTGTCTTGTTGGTTTTCTCTAAGAACCAGCTGTTTTGTTGATTGTTTCTTTGTTTCTAAATGATTGATTTCAGCCCTGAGTTTGACTATTTCCTGCCACCTACTCCTCTTGGGTGTGTTTGCTTTTTTTTTTGTTCTAGAGTTTTAGGTGTGCTATTAAGTAGCTAGTTTGAGATCTCTCTAATTTCTTTATGAAGGCACTTAGTGCTGTGAGCTTTCTCCTCTTAGCACTGCTTTCATTGTGTTCCATAAGTTTGTGTTTCCTGTGCATTCTTTTTCATTGAATTCTAGAAACTCTTTAATTTCTTTTGTTCTTCTCTGACCAAGTGATGATTGAGTAGAGAGTTGTTCAGTTTCCATGAGTATGTGAGTTTTCCTTTGTTTCTGTTGTTGAAGTTCAGCCTTAGTCCATGGTGATTTGATACGTTTCAAGGGGTTATTTCAATCTTGTATCTGTTGAGGCTTGCTTTGTGCCCAATTATATGGTCAGTTTTGGAGACGGCTTTGTGAGGTGCTGAGAAGTAGGTCTATTCTTTTGTTTGGGGGTGAAAGGTTCTGTAGATATCTGTTAGATTATTTGGTTCATGACGTCTCTTAGTTTGATTGTTTTGCTGTTTAGTTTCTGATTCGATGAGCTGTCTATTAGTAGCAGTGGGGAGTTGAAGTCTCCACTATTATTGTATGGGGTTTGATGTGTGATTTGAGTTTTAGTAATGTTTCTTTTCTGAATGTGGGTTCCCTTGCATTTGGGGCATAGATCTTCAGAATTGATGAGTATGAAGTGTCCTTCTCCATCTCTTTTGATTACTTTTTGTTGAAAATCTGTTTTATTAGATATTGAAATGGCTGCTCCAGCTTGTTTGTTTTTTTTTACTTCATTTAATTGGAAAAAACTTTTCAAACCCTTTACTCTGAGACAGTGTCTATCTTTGTTGCTGAGGTATATTTCTTATGTGTAGCAGAATGATGAATCCTGTTTATGTATCCAGTCTGTTGGCCTATGCCTTTTAATTGGTGAATTAAGTCCATTGATGTTGAGAGATATTAATTACCAGTGATTTGTTACCTTCTGATATTTTGGTGGTAGTACTGTGTGTTTGTGATTCTCTTAGTTTTTCTGTGAGATGATTAATTTCTTGTGTTTCCATAGGTATAGTTACCCCCCTTCTGTTGGAGTTTTTCTTCTAGTATCCTCTGTAGGGTTGTATTAGTAGAAAGATATTGTTTAAATTTGGTTTGGTCATGAATTATCTTGGTTTTTCCATCTGTGGTGGTTGAAAGTTTTGCTGAGTATAATAGTCTGGGGCTGGCATCTGTGATCTCTTAGAGTCTGCAAGACATTTGTCTTGGATCTTCTTGCTTTAAGAGTCTCTGTTGAGAGGTCGAGTATAATTGCTTATCTAATGACTTTACTTTTCTTTCTTGGTATTTGTTCCATTCCTTTTAACATTATTTAGTGTTTCTTTTAAGAAAGTGGTTCATGTAGCCAAGACTGGCTTCAAAGTGGCTATATAGCTAGCTATATGTTCTTGAACGTTTGATCCTCCTATTTCTACCTCTCTAAGTGGTGAGATTATGTCCTGGCTGACCATTTTTGGTTGAATAATTTTGCGGTAAAATTGACTTAAAAACTACTAAGAAAAATATCAGGATTGACAAAGTAGTGAAGTAACAGAGCCTATGATCCCTATATACAAAGCCTGGCTTCAATACTTGGTAACACAGTTTTATAGGTAAATTTCAAAGATAAAACAATGTATCTCAAGAATTATCAACATGTACCACTCTTGTTGCACCTATATTCTTTACTTTCACCAATATCCAATTTGTTTTTCATAATTTTTGGATTTAAAATTTCATACACTAACTTGGATACATTTAATATATAAAACATAGTAGTAAAGCACTTGTTTTGCATGGGAATATTCTGATATTCAATCCTTAGAACTGTAAAAATAAGTAAATAAATAAATAAATAAATAAAGCATAAAATTTAGTAAGATCTCACTTGTAAAACCATGACCTCAAACAGCAGCAACAGCACCATAAAAATGTTAGTTGCATCAATCATGAAAACATGTAATTTTTAAAAATTTTTATTGGATATTTTACATTTCAGATGTGGTCCCCTTACCCCATCCCACCCCCACCCAAGAACCCCCTATCCCATTGCCCCTCCTCCTGTTTCTCTGAGGATGTGCCCCTACCTAACCCCCCACTCCCACCTCCCTACCCTCGGATTCCCCCACACTAGGCCATCCAGCGTTCATGGGACCAACGATCTCCTCTCCCACCTATGCCTGACAAGGCCATCCTCCCTTACATATACAGCTGGAGCCATGGATCCCTCCCTATGTTCTCCCAGGCTGGTAGTTTAGATCCTGGGAGCTCTGGTTGGTTGGTATTGTTGCTCTCCTCATGGGGCCGCACACTCTTCAGCTCTTTCAGTCTTCTCTCTACTTCCTCCATTGGGGACCCCTTGATCAGTTCAATGGTTAGCTGTGAGCTTCTGCCTCTGTATATGTCAGGCTCTGGCAGATATCTAAGGACACAGCTGTATCCAGAGACTGCATGCTGGAAACATGTAGTTTTAAAGTACAGGTGGAAACACGATAGTTATATGGGAACCACTTTTGGAGAAACTGGTTAAGAGACAAATAAGAATGACACTGGAAGCTCATTTCCTTCCTTTCTCCAGTAGTTTAGTAGAGGGCTGGCTGCTCTGAACTGAGCTATCTGTGGAAAAGACACGGTCTTTCGCTAATGTCAGCATTCCCAGCAGACGAGACTTTTCCTAGGCTCCTTTGTATGCAGATCTTGATCTTGGGCACACACAATCCTGAGCATTGTTCTTGCTTTGGGAGAGCATTGTTACATTTTTTGTTACTCAGAGAAAACTATGCAGTGCCTAGCCAAGTTTCCTGGGATGGAGTTAAAGCTCACTTTTTTCTTAGAATGCCCACAGTGGTACATTGACCTGCTAAGTAGACAAGCTCCTCTTTGCTAGAACCTTGTATACAGTTCATATAGAAGATCTACAACCAGCCTATACTACAGAACAAGGAGAGTTCAGGAGACTGCCTGCACTACTGCTCTTTGGCTTGCTTGTAAGTGCCCCACCCCACAATGAATTCTAAGCTATACTTGTATTTTGTGTTATGATCAAAATGGACTCCCCAAGTATGAGCCGAATAGTGGGGAATGGGGACATAGAAGCTAAGAGGCATAAAGACAAAGAGACCCACTGGGGGTACAGAGGCTGAGGGAAAAAGAGGCTGAGGACCATAGAGATAAAGGGACATAGAGAGAAGGGGAACAGAGATACAGAGAGGCTTAGAGACAGAGGCTTGGTGGAGCCCAGTAATAGAGAGGTCAAGGAGCATGGAGGCTGAACTCCATAGGGACACAGAAGTGATGGTGAGGGCCATAGAGATATAGGGAGAGAAGGGCAGAGGGGTATAGAGTCTCAGGCACAGAGATGCAGAGGTGCTTAGAGACAGAGGCTAGGAGATCTAGAGGGACACAGAGGCCAAGGGGCATAGAGATTGAGCTGTACAGAGACAGAGAGACCATGGTGGTCATATAGGATGAACTGCATAGAGAGGTCACAGGGGGCAAAGAAGCTGGGCTCCATAGAGACAGAGAGGCCACGGGGCAGGGGACATATAGCCCAAGCTCCATGGAGCCAGAGAAGCCAGAGGAGACCATAGAGGCCGAGCTGCAGAGAGTCAGAGAGGCCACGGAGGGGGGGGGTGTTGGCGTGGCATAGAGGCTTGGCTGTATAGAGACAGTCCATGAAGAGGGGGCATAGAGGCCCAGCTGCCTAGAGACAGAGAGGCGGGGGAGGGAGCATAGAAGTTGGGCTGCATAGAGACAGAGAGTCCACTGGGGGCATGAAGACCGAGTTATATACAGAGAGGCCACGAGGGCGGAGTGGAGGGTTAGTCAGAGATGCAGAGGGAGAGGCTTAGCGCCATAGAGACAAAGGGGCAGACAGAGAGAGAGGAGAGACATAGGCTACAGAAATGTAGGTACAGATGCTGGGGGGGGGGGCATAGAAGCTGAGCTGCATAGAGACAGACCAGGGGTGGAGGGCATAGAGACTGGACTGTATCGAGACACAGAGGCAAAAACCTAGTTGCATAGATACAGGAAGGCATTGGGGGCGTGGGCATACAGGCTTAGGCAAAGATGTAAAGGGCAATTAGAGAAAAAGGAGCCGAGAGAAAGACAGAGATAGAGTTGCAGAGGGTGACAAAGATATAAGGACAGAGAGGCTAAGGAGCATAGTCTCAGCATTATAAATGTTAAGGATCAGATGGCGGAGGGTCATAGAGGCTTAGCTGTATAGGGCCAGAGAAGAGTCGGAACTGCATAGAGGCTGAGAGGCTACGGTGGGGTGAGAGGCATAGAGTACGAGCTGCATAGGGACAGAGGAGGGGGAGGGCATAGAGGCTGGACTGTATAGAGCCAGAGAGGCCACGGAGATTATAGAGGCCAAACTGCATAGAGATGGACTGGCTCCAGGGGGTCCACAGAGGCTGGGCTGTATATAGACAGGCCACCAAGGAGTGGGGCATAGAGGCTGGGTTCTGTACAAACAGAGAGACCAAGAGGGGATGGGCATAGAGATTGGATAGCATAGACACGGAGAGGCCACGCGAGGCCAGGGAGAGAATGGCATAGAGGTTTGGCAATATAGAGACAGGACACCGGGAGGGGGCATAGAGGCTGAGGGAAAAAGAGGCCGAAGGCCATAGAGACAATGGAGCATAGAGATAGAGGGACAGAGATGTATAGGGTTACAGAGATGTTGGGACAGAGAGGCTGAGCGGCATAGAGGCTGGGTCGTATAGTGATAGAGCGTCCCCGGAGGGGCCATAGAGCACAAGTTCCATGGAGACAGAACGGCCAGAAGAGAGCATAGAGGCCGAGCTAGCTGCATAGAGATAGTGAGGCGGTGGATGGGGGGCATAGAGGCTGGGCTGTGTAGAGACAGAGAGGGCCCGGGGGCGGGGCATAGAGACTGAAGGAAAGCGAGGCCGAGAGCCACAGAGACAATACGGGCATAGAGATAGAGGGGCAGAGATGCATAGAGCTACAGAGAGGCTGAGGGGAATAGAGGCTGGACTGTATGGAGTCAGAGAGTACACGAGGACCATAGAGGTGGAGCTAATAGACACAAGAGAGGACACGGGGGCGATAGAGGCTGGGCTGTATATAGACAGGCCATGGGGAGGGGCATAGAGTCCAAGCTACATAGAGCCAGGAAGGCCCCCGGGGGTGGGGGGTGGGAGGCGGTGGTCATAGAAGTCACGCTGCATAGAGATAGAGAGGCTCCAGGGGGCCATAGAGTCTGGCCTGTATATAGACAGGCTACGGGGAGGGGCATAGAGTCCAAGCTGCAAGGAAACAGAGAGGCCACAGGGTGGTGGGACAGGAGGAGGCATAGAGTACGAGCTGAATAGAGATAGGGAGGCTCCAGGGGGCCACAGAGGCTGGGCTCTGTACAGAGAGGCCACAGGGTGGGCAGGCATAGAGTCCAAGCTGCATGGAGATAGAGTCCAGAAGGGAGCATAGAGGCCGAGCTTCATAGAGACAGAGAGGTGTGGGAGGGGCTGTAGAGTTTGGGCTGCGTAGAGACAGAGTCCAGAAGGGGCGTGACATAGAGGCTTGGCTATCTACAGACAGACCACGGGGAGGGAGCATAGAGCCCCAGCTGCATAGAGATAGAGAGGTCGAGGGCCATAGAGACAATGGGCGGGGCAAAGAGATAGAGGGACCGAGATTTATAGGGCTACAGAGATGTTGGAACAAAGCGGTTGAAGGGCATAGAGGCTGGGTCATATAGGGACAGAGTCCCCTGGAGCCATAGAGCCCAAGCTCCATGGAGACAGAGAGGCCAGTAGGGAGCATAGAGGCCGAGCTGCATAGAGCCAGAGAGGCCCCCGGGGGGGCGGGGCAAAGAGACGGAAAGCGAGGCCGAGGACCATAGAGACAATACGGGCGTAGAGATAGAGGGTCTGAGATCCTTTGGGCTACAGAAATGTTGCGACATAGAGGCTGAGGGGCATAGAGGCTGGGCTGTATAGAGTCAGAACACTGGGACATAGAGCCCGAGTTACATAAACACAGAGAGGCCACTGGGGGTGGGATGGGGGCATAGAGGCTGAGCTGTGTAGACACACAGGACTCGGAGGACATAGAGCCTGGGTGGTATAGAGACATAGAGGTCGAGGTGTATAAGGACAGAGAAGGCTCGAGGGAGTGGCGAGTACATAGAGGCTGGGGGAAAGAGAGGCCGAGGGCCATATAAACTAAGGTGAATAGAGCTGGGCAGCGATGCAGAGGGCCTCAGACATAGAAACATAGAGGCTAAGGAGCATAGAGTCTCAGCAACAGAGAGGCCAGGAGTGTCATAGAGGGGACTTGTAGAGGGAAAAGTTATGGATACTGGGTATATAGAATCCTTTTTAGATATAAAATATTCTTTAGGCTTTCTTTAGGAATGTGGAAAGACCAGTCACCATTACTGGAACTGGCCGACCTGCAAAGAGAAAGGAAAGAATGCAATTTAGTCAGGTGGAACCAAGCTGAGAACCATAGTGACAGGGCAAGGCCGAAGTGACAGGGCAAGGCCGAAGTGACAGGACAGGACTACATTCTTGAGAAAGATAAGCGTACAGAGAGTTTTCATCTGATCCTGACTCATGTAGGTTGGGTTCCTTTGGAATGTTCCACTATTTTTATGTTATACCACCCTAGCAACCCCCTCACCCCCTCCTCATTTCCTTGGTTTGTGGTTTTTCCCTTTAAAA
Organism: Grammomys surdaster; assembly: GCF_004785775.1. Taxonomy (NCBI): domain Eukaryota; kingdom Metazoa; phylum Chordata; class Mammalia; order Rodentia; family Muridae; genus Grammomys; species Grammomys surdaster. The sequence continues at coordinate 982,400 of NW_021604685.1, read as the reverse complement.
ACACCCCTCAAACTGGCAGTCGGGGTCAATTCAGCTCCTGCGTGGGCATGCAAATTGACCGGCAGCTAGTTGTCACGCCCTAATAAATAACCTCGCAATTGCTCCGGTATATGGTGTCTCGAGTAGATTACTGGGTGGTCGCGACTTTCTGAGACTTGAGAGAGGGTCTCCCCTCTGGGGAGGTCTTCAGACTGACTAGAGACAGAGGTGGGGACGAGGACATAAAGGCCAAGTTTCTAGACACAGAGATACCAAGGGACATAGAAGACAAGATTCTTAGAGACACCGAGGGGCATAGTGGCCATGGGAGGGGCTATAGAGGCTGAGGGAAATATAGCCCGGGGGTATAGAAACAAAGAAGCATAGAAATAGAGAGAAAGAGAGGACATGGGAATAGAGGCTGAGCTGCATAGGGAGAGAGTGGCCACGGGAAGTAGCATAGAGACCAAGGGGCCTAGACACAGAGACTCCAATGGACATAAAAGTTGAGCTGTTAGAGACAGATGCTGCGGGAGGCATAGAAGCCGAGTGAAACAAATGCTGAGGACCACAGAGATACAGGGACAGAGAGGCTGAAGAGCATACAGGCCGAGCTGCAGGGAGATAGAGTAGCCATGGGGGTTGGGAGTGTGTGGCATAGAGGCTGAGGGGCATAGAGTCTCAGCAACAGAGAGGCTGACAAGCAGAGGGGCATAGAGGCTGAGCTGTATAAAGATAGAGATGCCACGGAGAACATAGAGGCTGGGCTGCATTGAGTCAGATAGGCCACGGTGGGGTGGGGGGATAGAGGCTTAGTTGCAGAGACAGGCCACAGGAGCATGGAGATAGAGGGGCAGAGAGATGGGGGGGCATAGATTCTCAGGGACAGAGATGCAGTGTGGCTCAGAGACAGCGACTAGTAGATGCTGAGGGACAAAGAGGCCAAGGGGCATGGAGGCATAGAAGCCAAGGGGGATAGAGGCGAAGGACATAGAGACAGAGTGGTTGAGGGGCTGGAGAAACAAAGTAGGAGAGGCTGAGGGGCATAGAGACAATGGGACAGAGGGCAAGTGTCATATAGGCTGAGCTGTATAGAGACTTAGAGGCCTAGGGAAGGAAAGGGCAAGGAAAGAGGCCCTATATGCCCAGGGCCATAGAGATCGAGGGACAGATAGGTTAGGGGAATAGTCTAACAGGCAGAGGGGCTTAGAGATAGAGGCTAGGAGGGCCTGAGGTGGAGGGACGGAGAGGTCTGTCATATAGGCTGAGCTGTATAGAGACAGAGGCCTAGGGAAGGAAAGGGCAGGGGTCCCTATATGTCCAGGGCCATAGAGATAGGACAGAGAAGTTGAGGGGCATGGGGGCCAAGGGTCACAGAGGCTGGGGGGTGGGCAAAGAGCATAGACTATGAGCTGTATAGAGACAGAGAGGCTGAGAGCCATAGAGATAGAGGGACTGGTCATGGGGGACATGGAGGCTGAGCTGCAAAGAGACAGTTTGAGGAGCCTGAGGGCCATAGAGATAGAGGGACAAAGAGGCCAAGGGCTCCGACAGGCTGAAAGTGGGGGAGGCTGAGAGGCATAACAACAAAAGGACAGAGAGGTACCAGGGGCATAGAGGCCAAGCTGCATAGACACAGAGGCGCCAAGGGACCCGAGAGGGTGAGGACCTTAGAGGTAGAGGGACAGAGAAGCCAAGGGGCATAGAGGCTGAGAGACACGGAGACAAAGAAGCCAGTGGGCATAGAGGCTGAAGAGTTAGAGACAGGTTGAGGAGCCAGAAAATCCAAGAGCCATTGAGATAGATTGACAGAAAGGACATAGAGTATCAGACAGAAATGCAGAGGGACTTCAAGACATAGGACATAGAGGCTGAGCTGCATAAAGACAGAGAGGACAGTAGGCATAGAACCTGAAGAGCATAGAGACAAAGAGGTTGAGGAGCCAGAGAGGCCAAGGGGAGCATAGAGGCTGAGGGGCATAGAGACAAAGGGAAAGAGAGGCTCATGCATGAGAGCGGGGTGGTGGTGGTGGTGCATAGGGGTGGAGCTGCATGGAAGCCAAGGGGTACAGAGGCTGAGGGAAAGAAAGTCCCAGGGGCATAGAGAGAGGGAGGGGGACAGAGATGTAGCGTGGCTTAGAGTCAGAGGTTAGGGGAAGCTGAGGCATAGTGAGACCAAAGTGCATAGAGTCTGAACTTCACAGAGACAGAGAGGCATAGAGATAGGCCTAGAGACAGAAAGGCCAAGGGGCATAGAGGCTGAGTTGTATAGAGACAGAGGCCAGGGGAAGGAAAGGCCTAGGAGCACAGAAGCTGAGAGGCAAAGATACAGAAGGGCAGAGAGGCCAAGGAGCATATAGGCTAAGCGTCATAAAGACAGAGAGGCTCAGGATATACAGGTCGAAGTGCATAGATACACAGAGGTGGAGGGGCCCGAGAGACCAAAAGTAGAAGGGGACGAGATGCATTGAGACAAAGGGACATAGAGGTCGGGTTGCTGGGGCATAGAGGCTGAGCTATGTAGAGACAGAGAGGTTGAGGCTCCCAAGAGGATGAGGGCCATAGAGCTGGAGAGGTATGGAGGCCGAGGGCCTGAGATGCTGAGGGGCATAGAGACAGATGCTCAGGGACAGAGCAGCTAGAGAGGCTGCGGGGCCTAGAGGCTGAGGGACAGGGAGGCCCAGGGGCATAGAGGCTGAGAGGCATAGAGACAGGGTAGAACGGACAGGTGCAGAGGGGTTTAGAGACAGTGGCTGAGGGTAGGAGAGGCTGAGGGACAGAAAGGCAGTGGGGCATAGAGGTTCATAGACAGAGATGCAGAACAACCTGGAGACAGAGGCTAGGAGACGCTGAGAGAAAGAGAGGCCGAGGGGCAAAGTGCCTGGTGGGCATAAACACATAAAAGTTGGAGGACTAGAGAGGCTGTTGGGCATAAAGACAGGGATAGACAGAGGCATAGAGAAAGAGGAGCAAAGAGGTCTAGGGGCATAGAGGCAGAGGGGCATAGATGCTGAGGTGCTGGGGGGACAGATAGGCAGAGGGTAGGAGAGGATATGGGGCATAGAGTTGGAGAGGCTGAAAATCTGAGGCACACAGACATTGAAGTAGAGACAGAGAAGGGGGCTAGAGGGCAGAGAAGAGGCAGAAGCAGAGGAGCAAAGGAAGAAATGCAGAGGGAGACAGGCTAAGGGGCAGAAAGGCAGAGGAGTGGAGACTGAGACCTGGAGACAGAGGCAAAAGTAGAGGTTGAGAGGCAGTGAGCCACACAGGCCATTTCAGAGGAGTAGAGAAGTAGAGATAGAGAGGCAAGGGTAGAAAGGTGGAAGCTGAAATACAGAGACAGAGGCAAGGAGGCCAAGAAGCAGGGCTAGAGGGGCAGAGAGGCAAAGGAAGAAATGGAGAACCCTAGAGGCAGAGAGACTGGAGAAGAGAGGCAAAGAAACGAAGAAGAAGAAGAGCTGAAGCCGAGTTGGAGAGGCAGCAAGGCAGAGAGGCAGAAAAATGCAAAGGTAGAGTGTTGGGAGACAGGCTGACGCAAGGCTTTCTCAGGGGCCCCAGTGAAGGGAAAAGGGGAACATTAGTTCTGTGTCCTTGCTCAGGTGCAGTCTGGGCCTGGGTCCAGGGCCTCAAAGGAGTCAGAGTTTCCGGGATGACTCTTCCCTCGGGCTGTGGTTATCAGTCCTAAGGCAGCTGTGTCTGAAGCATTCTGTGTTCTCTTTGCCATCATTGTATCATTTAGCTTTCTGCTGACCTTGACCAGCCCTCCCTCTCCCCTGCCAACAGTAAGTAAGAAGCTGTGTGGCTTAAGAAACTTGCTTGGCGTAAGACAGCTTGGGCAAGGCCTCCTGATCCCAAACTTTCCTGTCTTCACCTTCTGATTTTCTGCTGCTTCTCCCTAGGGCCTTGTCTGGAAGGACGACCCATTGGCCCACCTCAATTGGCACCTGAACAGGGACTAGAGTAAGGAGAAAAAGGTAAGTATGACATGTAATATACATCTATGCCCCCGGGGCTTGCTTTCCCTCAGCCTCTATACCCCTTGGCCTCCATGCAGCTCCACCCCTATACACCATCACCCTGTTCTCGGGCATGAGCCTCTCTGTCCCTTTGTCTCTATGCCCCTCAGTCTCTATGCTCCCTTTGGCCTCGCTGGCCCCTCAGCCTCTTTGTCTCTATGCTCTTTGGGCTCTACGCCTACTGTACTGTCTTTATGACTCTTAGCCTCAGCCTCTACACCTCTCCAGCTCTATGGCCCTCATCCTCTTGGGAGCCTCAACCTCTCTGTCTCTACATAGCTCAGCCTCTATGCTCCAGCAACCCGACCTCTATGTCCCTTTGTCTCAATGCCTCTCGTCCTCTTCTACTTTTGGTCTCTCGGGCCCCTCCAGCCTCTCGGGTCCCTCCACCTCTGTGTATCTATGCACTTCGGCCTATATATCCTTAGTCTCTCTGTCTTTATGACTCTTAGCCTATCTAAATTAGAGAAGTCCGTCCGGAGGGACTACGAAGGAAAATGTGATGGAGTCAGAAGTGAAACATGGGGGCAGCAAGAGCCTGAAGAACACTTTCTTTGTCTACAGATGCTTCATTTGCTTCTTCTGTATGGTTGTTCTTGTAATTTTCTAAAGCTTTTAGAAAACTTTTTTAGTTTCATTTAAAAAATTTCCCCTTGGTTCCCTGAAGAAATTTCTGTAAATTTAAAGACATGGAAATGCACAGATGAAACTTTAAAAACCAGAGTATCACCTATGAGGGCCATATGAGTTTCCCATTGATGGGTTAGCACTATGGAATTTTATATGTGGTTGTTTAGACCCACAGTGTGAATTTCATTCAGTTGTGATTCAACAGCGCTTTGAAGCTAGACATCTACTTCAAAGCAGACTGTGGGATTGGGGGGAGAAGATATAAAAAATAAAATTCAAGAAATAGACTAAAAAGGCCCTGAGAACAAGGAAGCAGCTTTAGTTTCTTGAGTTACTTTATCTCCATGATGCCTCAAAGGAACCTTCTTTTTTGCTTGGTGGTATAGTTATAAAATCATCTGAAGTGGCTCTTACTAGTTTAACTGAGCAAAAAGCCCCTTCTTCATCAAATAAAGAATTATTAGGTCCCCTGTTATCCTCCGGACGCTCATTTTTAAAAGCCAGGTGAGCCTGAACCCTCTGTAATATAGCATAGTTTCATGTAAGATTGTACAGAATCTAGAAGCTTCCTGGACTAGGCCTAGGTTAGCTGACTGAGGCAGTCAGCCTCCGAGATGGCATTTACATCAGGAGAATATAGTTTACTTTTATACTCTATTGCATGGTAAGACTTTCCTGGGGAGATGCAACACACACATGCCTATTCACTCCAGATAGGGAGTCCACACTAGCCAAAGTAAAGACCACCAAAGTCCAACTTAATGAAGCAATGAATTTTATTGAGGTTATTTACAGGAAAATGGATGAGAGGTTATTATAGGAGCAGAAATAACTCAAAGACAGCTGCATCACCAAAGCCCACCCCACTATGAATGACAGCTCACAAAGCTGGGAACCTGAATCTCATTGCACAGCCTGCAGGCCGTTCAACACGTTAGAGAGTGTCCTTTCCAGGCAACTCAGTTGGTGTAAACCTCTTCCAGGCAGCTCAGCTGGTTTCTGCTTCTTCCTGGCAGTTGGTCTGATGATAGAGTCTTCTTTGCAGCTTGGCTTGTTTGAGATCAACTCTCATCAGCCTTTATTGTTTACTCTGGCAAGGAGAGGGCCTAGTGAATCTGGCAAGTTTCAGGGACTTCCTATGATCAAATGAATGCCAGTGCTCAACAGTTTTCTCAGAGACTGTCTACCATTGACCTCTGAGGAATGTTCATCAATTCTTCAGAGTCTGGAAGAGCTCTCTCACAAATTTGTGTCTCACCTCTTACAGGCAGTGAGTCACCTTATTGTTGATGGAGACACGGAAACTTTGTCTGTTTGCTTTACTCCAAGCTTTGAGGTTATTCCCTCAACCTCTGAATATTTATGTTGATAGTTTATTTGTTGGACAGGTTTCACAAATACTTCCTGGTGCTTTTATAAACTGGACTGGGGATAAAGAACTATTTCATTTGTTTCAACAGGTTCAGCAACAGCTCCAAAATTAGGAGGCACCTTATTTTCTCCAATACATTTGAGTACATTCTGGTCTCCTTGGTCCTTTGGCAGGGGTAAATCAAATTGTGCATGTAGCCTCTCACTCTTATTCAGGTGCTTACTGAGTCAGTTTGATGTAAGTAAGCTACAGAATCTCATGTACTCCCTCATCAACCATCTGCCATACTTTGGTGTCAATTTCAATGATCGGGAGAACAGGCACAACAAATTGTTCCAGACTGCTCAGCTTGAATAGCTTCTCTGCCTGCTCCTTGTTATGGTGTTAATCCTTTAGACTTATTGCCTAATACATTATGGCGTTTGGGTGGATGCAAGCTGTTGAGCATTGCATTATGCACTGCCTGCTGTCAGTTTTTGTAGTTGTCCTTCCAAAAATGTTGAAATACAGACAATACTCCTTTATATACTTCTGATCCCTTTGAGAAGTTTTGTACCACCACCTTCAGAATTGTGCATAAAACAGGTATCCCTTACAGTCCTCAAAGACACATGAATCTATTAAAGTTTTGCATGAAAAAAATAGGAATATATATATATATCTCCATCCTCCTACTATTCCTGGATAATCTTTCTAATCATACTTTATTTTATTTAAATTTTTTGAGAATGAATCTACAGGTATTAACAGCTGCACAGCATTTAAGGAGTAAACAGTCTCTGGAAGGAGAGGTTGTGGAAAAATTTGCCACAGGGAATTGGTACAGGCCTGACTCCATGCTAATGTATGGGAAAGGTTATATCTGAGTTTTCCCACAGGAAGCTGATGGTCCGTCTTGGGTTCCCGAGAGTCTTGTCGAACACTCCCAGGTTACAAAAGCGATGGCTGCATCACAGGCGCCAGAGGTTGAGAATGCAGAAGATGATGAATTTCAAGGCAGAGCAGAGCCCAAAGCATCCTATCCAGTCTACCCAGAAGCGTCTGTTCCAGACTTGGAAACAGATTAAACACTTTACTGCTGAAGGAATTCGAGTGGTCAAGGACAAAGGGCAACGTGTTTCTCCTACTCGCTTGTTTTCAGCAGTTCTGGCATTATTCTCCGCCCCGCTGGTAGAAAGTGCGGGGGTCTATTGGGCTTAGGTACCTGATCCCACTTTGACCCATCCAGTCACTTGGAAGGATTCAGCAACTAGAGTGTTTACTAATGTTATAGTGTTTTTGACAGTCCTGATATTTCTCATGTGCTACCTGCCACCGTGCACTGCACTTTCATCCATCATTCCTATTTGTCATTGGTGGGTCACTATGGATTTGCCCCTCTAATCCAAGTGATCCAAAAAGCTTATGTCTTTGGAGTACAGGAGAGTTTTTTAAACATCATCAATTCACCCATCAATTTAGTTTTCCAATCTCTAATCACCCACAAGTTACCCCATTGGATGGATGCTTCCAAGTATGCAATGAGAATCCTGTGCCCAAATTTCCAGAATGGAATTCCCACTCCACAGTTCTAAAGAATTCTGTGCCTCTGAATGGATGACCTAAGGTGCTCATTTACTTGTCTTGGAGGCGCCCACCTGGTCTGGATGAAGATAATTTCTTAGGTGCTGAGGGCCAAGCAGGAGGAATGACAAATGGCTTTAGAATTCATGGAATTTGGCTTACAGGTTACCACAGTCACATGGGTGAGCCTCCATGTGGCACAGTCCCAAGAACCACGTGTCCTGAGGACTTCATGTTGTTACAGAGTTCTGCTCGCTTGCTGTCCTCACACCCCTCTTAATCTAGGAATTATATGAAAACTTTAAGGGAGCTTCCAGTCCCTCACTGGGCAGTATCTCTGGCACTCCCCGTACTAATGCTTGGTCTCTTCACAGGCATTGCTGCTGGAGCAGATTAGTGATTCAATCACCACCCTAGGAAAGAACTTAGAGAATGTAGATTGTCAGCTGTGACCACCACTGTTAGAAAACATTTGGAAAAATAAAATAGTTAGTGAAGCTAGGTTAAGATGATTTTGCTACTGGCTCTGATGTAGAAAATCTTAGGGAACAACCTGAAGTTCAAAAAGGCACACTCTTATTAGTTAAACTAGGGACCTTTTATGGTCAGGGAACAAGAAGAATGAATGGCAGCACTGGCTGACGTGACTCTCACTGAGGCTGGACTGGTGATGACTGATTTCTTATACCCATTTTTGTCGTCAGTTTCCTGATACAGTTTATTAAGAATTGCTGATGAGTAGATATGCATTCTAAGGATTTAAGGTAGATATGACTGATTTTTATATAAAAGTTTAGATTTGTGATTCTTTTAAGATTACTTTTAAAGATAAGTAATTCATTCTTTCTTTGTAACGGCAAATTGCTGCCTGCCATAGGAGAAAGTGGCTGAGAAAACTCCCTTGCTTGCTCACACTTTGTTCATCTATAACATGCTGCTTAGTTATGAATGTATGTGGGTTTGGGGAATGATTTGTTTTCTTTACGTATACTACGTAATGTTGTTTCTTGTAAAGGTATTGGGGAACACACTGTATTTTCATAGCTATTCACTAGAAGGAAACTAAAACGTGATCAGATTGTAATTGTATACTGCTTGAAAGGTTTTGCTGGGATATGTAAGTGATGGAAGAAAGAATAAAGTATGAGAGTTGAAGCACCCATTAACTATGTGCATGTGTAAGGTTTATGTATATGGTGGGCTGTCACATTGTTTCTTCTGTCCATCAACTATGCGTATGTATGTATTTATGTGTGTAAGGTTTGAGTGAATGGGGGCTGAAACAATTGTGGGTGTGGGTGTATGTATTTACATATATATGTAAAGCTTGTCTGGGTGTGTGTTGGAGCTTGCTCCGCCCACTAATTCATGTATGTATGTATGTATGTATGTATGTATGTATGTGTGAAATGTTTGGAGTCTGCTTCCTAGACCCTTGCTCTAACCATTCCATGTGTGAATGTGTATATGTCTGTCTGTAGGTCTGTGTGTGTGTGTGTATGTATGTTTGTGTGTATGAAGTTATTGTACTCTGCCTTTTGTTTCATCCACTCTCTGTGTGTGTGTGTGTCTAAATTTTCGCTCTTTTTTTCTCTTTCTGGCCAGCCCCTGGATGTTAAAAGAGTTCATAGCTTTTCCAGTGGCCGCAGGGAGTGGCATCCCCAGTAAATTAAGCTTTGTTCCCTCGGAAAAAATGTCTGTTGAGTAACTTCTTTAATCGGTGGCTGCCTTTGGCATCAGCCCCTGTAGGTATCTGGATCCATCCCCATCAGCAGCTCTAAGCACTGACCCCCAATGGCTGTCTGAATCATTTTACCTACCACATGGATGCCAAAGCTGGTCATTGGCACTTAGGACCCTCTCATTGGCCACACCCTGTTATAATGTCTCCAGAGGGAAAAGGTCAGCTGGACCTTTGGCTGTTACCCACAGCCCTGGACAATGTGGTTGTTTATGTGACTTTTGGAGAAAATGAACAATTATGGCATGGTCATTTAATGTTTGGATAACTGCCTGTGATAACCCTGCATATGTTACTGACTGGGAGTCCCTCTCTCTATTCAAGAGAGTGGGAGATACTTCAAATTTACCGTATCAGTTGTTTCCTCTCTAACTGTGTAAACTACTCTTCTGCTCATAAGAGCCTTCTCTCGCTTTGGCAGCCTTTCTTTGTTATGGTTCCTGTGTGCAGTATGGTGGTTTTGGACAACACGTCTTCCTTGAATCACATCAAGCTTTTAATAGGAAGTAGAGATTTTTAGATCAGGTTTCAACTAACATTTCTTGTGGTAGTAAATGTTATCGAATCTGCAGCTGTTCCCACAGTGACCTTTTCCCCAAAACTGCAAACTGCCATTTTTCTTTTTTTTTAAAAAAAAATCAGTTTGCTTATTATGCCTTTGTAGAAGAATGTGCATATAAAAAAACCTAGAAGCTAAGTTAAATGTCCTAAAAGTTGTGGTATTGCATCTAGAACATACAGTACAAGCAATACAACAACACTTTACAGCATCATTCGAGCTTTAGATATGTCCATGTTACTCCTTTAAGCTATGAATCTGAATGGAAATGGGAGTTAAAAAATCATCTGCATAGAACAGGGTATCATGAGAATGTTAGATTATATTTATTAATCTTCAAGAAATGAGTTAGTGACCTGGCCATGCTCATCCTGTTTGGGGTTAGCCAAAGATTTATTATACAAGCTACAAGGATTTAACCCCTTTAACATCCTTCAACATTCATTCAGTATTATGCTCAGATTACTTGTGTTAGTAGTGATTCCTTTGAAAATATTTGGAGGCATTTGTTAGTTTAAGAGGTGTCAGGGTCTCTAGACATTGAAACACTAACAGTTCATCTAGCTTTAAAAAAAAATAAGGGAACCTGTTGGGAGCCAGGCCCATCCATGGCTCTCTCAGAGGTCCTGATGAAAAGACAAGGGGATGACTCGACAGGATCCTTTCTGGACCTGGGTCCAGGGCCTCAAAGGAGTCAGAGTTGCAGTTTCTGGGATGACTCTTCCCTCGGGCTGTGGCTATCAGTCCTAAGGCAGCTGTGTCTGAAGCATTCTGTGTTCTCTTACCATCATTGTATCATTTAGCTTTCTGCTGACCTTGACCAGCCCTCCCTCTCCCCTGCCTTACTTACAGTAAGTAAGAAGCTGTGTGGCTTAAGAAACTTGCTTGGCATAAGACAGCTTGGGCAAGGCCTCCTGATCCCAACTTTTCTATTACCTTTATTTCCTGATCCTTCCCCTCAGAGACCTTTACTCAAGAACAGCCTACTAGTCCAGGTCAGTAGAAGCAGGAAGTCAGAGGCAGGTAATGAGGCAAAAAGTCAGAGGAGAGGGGAAGTGGTGATTAGAGAGGCAAAGAGGTGCACAGGGCAGAGGTGGAGCAACAAAATCATCTGTAGACAGGAAGAGGCAGAGTGGGAGACGCAGAATAGTAGAAGGAGAGGCAGAAATACAGAGGCAAAGAGGCAGAGGAGCAAAATGACAGGCAGAGGTTCAGATGGGTGAAGTGGAAAAGATAGAGGAGAGGGGCAGAGAAACAGTAGAGGCAGGGAAGCACTGGCAGAGGGAGAAGCAAAGAGGCAGAGGCAGGGGTGAAAAGGCAGAGAGGCAGAGGGGAAACTGCGGAGGTGGGGAGCAGAGCTATAAGGAGAGAGGCAGAAATGCACAGGCAAGGAAGAGATTAAGAGAGGCAGGGACAGCAGTGGGCATCAGCAAGTACTTGGTACATAGATATACATGCAAACAAACACTCAGACACATAAACTAAATTTTGATATTTATCAAAAAGAGAATCCAAGAAGCACCACAGTAATGCCTTTCTTCAGGAACCATCCAATAAATAAATAAATATCCAACATAGCGAACGGTGGAGACAGAGTGTGTTAAACACTGAGGACTCCTGTTTTTATAGCTCTCCTGGTCATAAGTTGTAAACAGGAAGAGCACAGCTGCATATCTGAGAGTTTTAAATTGAGCCTAGCCTTAGAGTTAAACACATTTTCTTAATTCTTTAGTTTTTAATCATGTGTATTTGTATTGGGGTATATTATATGAATCCAGGTGCCAGATGAAGCCGTTGGTGTTGGGTCTCTGTGGTGCTAGAGCTGGCGAGCTGCACTCCAGTCTTCTGCCAGAACAGTACACCATTTGAACCCTAGCGCCACCTCTGGCTCATTTACCTACTTTCTTAACATATGAGGTCACGAGACCAAGCTTCAGCTTTCTCATCTGTAAATTAATAAAGACAAAACCAACTTCAGTGAAATGATAAAATGCACAGGACAATCAGAGAAATTCTTTTATTCAGGCTATCATCATACGGAGAATGTTTGAAGAACAACACAATAGCTGCCTTGGCAGATAAGCATGAAAGTCATCCATGAGTGTTAGGAGGAGTCATATGGAAGTAAGGGAAAGAGTATTAACTGAGTGAATTTCCACAGGGAATGTGGTATATAACTGGAGTCTAGACTAATAACCTCATCATACAAATAAACAAAACAACAAAACAAAACCCAACTCAGGTAAAGGGCAGAGACCTGTCCAAGGTCACATTGATAGTGGCAAAGGAAAGGTAAGACTAGAACCCTGATCTCTGTACTCTCAAGATAATTCTAATTCCTCTCATTGAGGCCTCAAAATCACTGTGCAACAGGCACATACCAGCTTACCTATTTCATATTAATGCTTTTGTTTAACATAAAATAATGGGTTTCATTATATTTTCTTTTTTATAATATTTTATTGGATATTTTATTTACATTTCAGATGTTATCCCCTTTCCCCATTCCCCCCCCCAACCAGGAACCCCCTATCCCATCCCCCCTCCTCCTGCTTTTATGAGGATGTGCCCCCTCACCCCCCCACTCCCACCTCCCCACCCTCGAATTCCCCCACACTGAGGCGTCCAGCCTTCACTGGACCCAGGATCTCCTCTCCCACCTATATCCAACAAGGCCATCCTCCCCTAGATATACAGCTGGGGCCATGGGTCTCTCCCTATGTTCTCCCAGGCTGGTGGTTTAGACCCTGGGAGCTCTGGTTGGTTGGTATTGTTGTTCTCCTCATGGGGTCACAAACCCTTTCAGGTCCTTCAGTTTTCTCTCTAACTCCTCCATTGGGAACCCCATCTGCCTTTGTATATGTCAGCCTCTGGCAGACCTCTAAGGAGACAGCTATATTCTGACAGGAGCCGTTTTGACATTTCATGCATGCACTTTGCTAATATTAACTTCCTGTCCCTATTACCATCTTTTACTGGCCCCTCACACTGTTCTTTTTCCTTCCTCCAAATAGGGTGGTATTAATTTACTTAGTGCTTGTCAAGAAAGCCGATTTTGTTCTACCAAGTCTTACCTAAATATATGTTATTTTCTCTGTAGTTCTTCTTCTGCGTCCAAAGTAATCTGCTGGATTAGTAACTGTTCGTGGAGACAAAAAAACAAAAACAAAAACAAAACAACAAAAAACAAAACCAGGAAACTTGAAAGCACTTTAACTAAGGAAGTACAGTAATCAAGAAAAATTCCTCCGTAGACCGCCAAGGGGCGCAAAGTTTTTTGTTTGTTTGTTTTTTTGTTTTTCTTTTCAGTCCGGACACACTAGTTCCTGTCTGGGACAGATGACGCTAAACAGCCAGGAAAATAGCAGAACCTAGAAGCTGAAGCGACTGTGGTTCTGGTAAGGCTGCTTTATGAATGAACACTTCCGGCAGAGAGTGGTAACAGAATCCTGAGTGTCCCACGTTCCTATTGGCCACACTAACGTTGAGAGGCGGGCTTACATCGGGGTCATGCTCTCCAATTGGCTAATGATGTGGGCGACGGTTGGAGAGAGGGCTGTGTGAAGCGCGCGGCAGACTGCGTACTTCATTCAGTTCAGGCGGGAGTCCGGGCTTAGGCCTGGTCTTGGCTCCCGGAGGATGGATCTCGTGTGGCGTGCATGGGACGATAAGTCCTTCAAAGAGAAAGAGCCAGAGTCGCCAAGTGCCGGGAGTATGGTAGTCTCCTGGCTCAGCAGGGCTGAATGGGAGCAAGTGACGGTTTATCTGTTCTGTGACGATCAGAAATTGCAGCAGTACGCGCTGAACCGAATTACAGTATGGAGGAGCAGGTAAGGCGGCCGGGTCAGCCCTCTTGCCTGGGTGCTGGTGGTGCCTTACTCCTTCCTAAGTACCTGGGGAAAAGTTGCACCCAAACTCCTGTACTCATCCCATCGAAGGAAAGTAGGGAATACGTTCCAATAATATTTTTGTGTCTGTGAGGCTTAAGTTTTACGTGCAAAATAGAGAGGACCTGAGCCGGGACTAAAGGAGTAGGTTGATATGTTACGGTTGATATGTTCTTGTTCCAGTTAGGGATTGGACTGTCACCCTTTAGGTTAGATTCAGGATTGAGGTGGCTCAGTTTGATGAGAGAGGGAGGTATAGAGATTTGGGGCGTCTCTAGCTAAATAGTTTGAGGGGGGAGAGAATGGACTGTGTCCACGCAACTGTTGATGAATGTAGCACTTAAGATGTCCTGTATACCGCAGCCAGCTTCTCAATTCCTTTATTACTGTTGGATCTCGGGGACGTTACCCGTCTTTTCCACAGTGTTTTGTATCTCCGTGCAATTTTCAGTGTGTAATGGGTGTATAGTGCAACAACCAAGCTTCTGTGGTAGAGGATGGAACAATGTAAGGATTTTTATGATGGTGCTGGACTGTGGCCCTTTAGGTTAGGCAACGAACTGCCCCTGGCAGTGGCGTCTACTGCTGACCTGATACGATGTAAGCTCATCGATGCAAAAGGTAGCTTGGGCACTGATGAACTTAGACTGCTCTATGGCATGGCATTGGTCAGGTAAGACCTGCATAGGGTAAGACTGGGAACGGGGCGGGGGGGGGGGGGCATGGATTTAAAAGGCTTGGTTTCGGGTGCTACCTGAAACAAAAAGCCACGGATGGGTCTTTGTGTGTGAATCAACCTGTGATTTTTTTTTAACTTGGCCATGACTATGTCTTGTTCACAGCTATGTCTTGTCTACTCAACTCTCTTTCTCTTTTCCAGAAAGTTTTCTCTCTTCTGTTCTTCCTTCCCTTCTAGAATGTGTAGGAGGTGTGAAATTCAGAACATTTCATACATGGTGGGGGGAGGGTTACCACTGAGTTTTCTCATGTGACAAAGCCTTATATTGTTCAATCTCTGTTTTGATGTCTTCCCCCTTTGACCTCTGTTTCTGTCATTTATCTGTGTTCCCCATATTATTTAATGTAGTCATTTATTCTGACTTCTATAGCATATTGTGTTCTACCATATCTTATGATTATTCTAGATCAAATTTGCCAAGACCAGAACAGTGTATTATTTGTCTGTGTTGTTTCAGTACATAGCAGAGCCCTTAGTAAACGCTGGGGTGGGTAGGAGCTATACCTGCTCTGGCTGACACCAAGCATAAGAACAGGGCAGTCAGTAGAAAGGGAACTTCACAAAGAATTTTGAGTAAAAGAGTTTTTTTGTACTATGCCACTTATTTCTCTCCCAACCCAGGTTTGTGAATCTTATCTCAGAGAGGAAGACAAAATCTTCTAACCTTCCCCTCAAATACCTGGCTCAGGAGGTATGTGTGAAAGGTTGCATTGCTCATTCTCTTTTTCTAGGAGGGCTTCCTAAGTAGGTCATGGGTTAAAGTATGCAAATCAACCAGTTTATCTCATGGCTACCAGGTAAACCAGTAGAAGCTTCAGACCCTTAGCTTTCAAGTTTTTTGATGTTGTTAACTCGTAAAACAACATGTTCCACTACGACATGTGTACATATATTACTATACTTTGTTCTTATTTGCCCTTCTCTGCTTTCCACTCCTATCCCTGCCCCCTCTTCTCTCAAATAATCCTTCCTGGTGCTTGCATGTCACATTCCATTAGCCTTCCTTGTTCTCCTTGTCCCTTTCATTAGCTCCCTTCCTCCCTTGCTCACACTCCTCTTTCTGTATTCTTTGCCCTAAACATATATACACACATATACACATTTAAGTCTAGATTCTGCATGTGAGAAAAGTTTTGAAACAGTTGTCTTTCTGTGTCTGGCTTATTTTGTTTGGTTCACATACTGATCTTCAATTCCATTTGTTTTCCTGAAGATGCCATACTTGCATTTTTCTTTACAGCTGAATAAAATTCCATTCAGTGTCTGTTCCATATTGTCTTCATGTGTTGATAGACCTATAGGTTCATTATATATTGCAGCTATTGTAAATCAGGGTAGTAGTAAGTGGGGGTGTTTAAGTACTTCGGAGGTATGTTGCCTTAGAATCCCCCGGGTGCCTACAAGTGATATAGGTGGATCATATGATAATTTTCATTTTAGTTTTTTAGGACCCTCCATATGGGTTCTCTAGTGGCCATACAAATTTCTGCTCCTGTGAGCAGTGAAGAGGGATACTCCTTCCCCCACATCCTCACCAGCATTTACTGTTGCTTGTTTTTTTTTTTAATGCTACCAATCCTGACTGGGCTGAGATCAAATCTTGAAAAAGTTTAATTAGTATTTCCTTAATGACTAAGGCTGTTAAGCACTACTTCAAATATTTATTGGCCATGTATGTTTCCTTGAGAACTGTACATTGTTAAATTTATTGATTGGGTAATGTTTAATTTTTTTGGATTCCTTATTACTAATGTTCTGTATGATATACACTTGGCAAAGATTTTTCTCCCATTTTCTAAGCTGTGCTCTCTCTCTGCTCTGTTATTTTCTTTGATGTTCAAAAACTTAAAAAGTGTCAATGCAATCCATTTGTTGACTTATTTCTTGTGCTGCTGGAGCCCATGCCAGAAAGTTTTGACTGAACGATTGAATGTCCAGTTTTAAAGAAAATTGCTCCCTTATTTCCCATGACTTGCATTTCAGTGGGCTTGGCCAGCTCTGCTAGTTTGGAGTGGCCCAGTGAAAGTGAGGAGCCTGACTATACCATTGGGTAGGGACACAAAAGAGAGTTAGCAGTCAAATGCCTGTCCTCACGGAGCTGGCAATCTGAGGAAAGAAACAGATCAACCAAGCAGCAAAGAATGCCAGATATTTCTGGCTTCAGTAAGTATGTTAGTTGTATAGGAGTTGATGTTAGGTGTGTTCTCAACCATGAAGAAAAATTTCTGGAGCTCTTATGAGAGGCAAGGAAGAATAAAGGTACCTAGGAAGAAGAAACAGGCAAAGGGAAACTGGGGTTACTAGTAATGCCCATCATAGAAATCTCTTAAAGGAGAATGGCTGGTGGTTGGGGATAGTTGCCTTTTCTCATGTTAAGACTACTTCCAATGAACAGTAAAATATAATCAGGAACTCTGGATTGTAATCTTGACCACCAGTAAGACTGGAAACTTCACTGAGATGGATGGCCAGGGTGATTCGTCCCTGAGTTTCTGCAAGCTTTATTATTTTCTCATTTCTAACTAAACTCATTCTCCACTCCTAATCAGGTGAACATTCCAGACTGGATTGTTGAACTTCGCCACAAGTTGACCCATAAGAAAATGCCCCATATAAATGACTGCCGCCGAGGTGAGTGCCAGGGGTGTGTTAAGCTCGTGGGTCTGGGCTAGGTGGCATTTGGGGAAAAGGAACAAGGAGGAGGATTGTACCTGGTATCAGGACCAAGTGAAATATATTATAGACTCTTTTTGGTTACAGTATAAGGCTTGGCTTTCACAAGCTTATTGATCATAATATGTAGCCTTTTCATAGGGAAAAAAATCCATGTGGAAAGTATGAAAAAATAAAATCAGGATTAATATTACCTTGTTTCATGTTTTAATATGGCTTGGCAGTATACTATTCTGGTTCTTTTATAAATCTCAGAGTCATTTTTTTATCTATGTACATGAGTGTGTGTTCACTATTTGTGTGTGGATACTGGAGGCCAGGAGAGGTTGCTGGGTCCCCTGAAACTAGGGTTACAGGCAGTTGTTAGTCACCTGCTCTGGGTGCTGGAATCTAAGCCTGGGTTCTCTTCAGGTACAGCAATTGCTCTTAATTGCTTCAGGTACAGCAATTGCTCTTAATTGCTGAGCCATCTGTATTGCCTCTGTTCTGGTCCCTTTTGCTATTTTAATGGTAGGGTATTGCTTTCCTCTTAAATTTTGCTCTGAAAGGTGGTGGGTTGAGAGGTGTAAACCATAGTTTCATGAACTCAGGCATCCTTTTTATGTTCATTCCATCTTGATTAAAAAAATCCCTGATTTTAGTTTCTTCCCTTGTAATCAGGAAACTGAGATCTAGAAAAGGGAAGAGACTTTGTTAAGGCCATATTAGTATCTGGTATACCTAGGTTTCAGTTCTTCCATTTACCACCCCTTGCTTTATTTGACACCCATGTCTAAAGTTAGCATTATATTCTCCCCCCCACCCCCCGGAAAGATACCAGTGAGCAGGAGAATACAAGAGAGGATATATGCAAATATTTGAGATTTGAGCCTTAGAGCCAAGCCAAGTCTCTTTCTTAGACTTTCCCATTATGCATACAAAATGAAAATAGAGGCCCAGAGAACTGGGGACCTGCTAATTGCCCATAACTGGTCCTATGGCATATCTCCCACATCCACCCCTGCCTCTTCTAGGTTGCTACTTTGTCCTCAATTGGCTCCAGAAGACATACTGGAGCCGACAACTGGAAGACAGCCTGAAAGAAACCTGGGAGTTGGATGAGGACCAGGTAGAAGCAGATGAACCTGAAGAAGAGGAAGGTGAAATTATTGTTGATGAAATAATTGAAGAGATACCAGAGTCTCAGGATGATGACAAAGGTGAAGAGTTGGCTGTCGAGGACGATGCAAACACTCAAGGCAATGAAGAGGTAGCTTCTCATCCAGAACCACCTTCAAGACATAGGGAGTTGTATGGTAGGTATTCATGGGGCAAAGGGGGGCACATGTTCCTGGAACACTCAAGCTTGGGGTCAGTACTGCTTTTTTTTCCTTGATAGATTATTTTCTGTATGCTATGGAGGAGTCCCAGCATTAAAAAGAACCACTGTCACAAACTATCTTATTGGGATAGTTTCTATGGTGAATGGATTGCCCCACCAAAGGGGCAGGCAGTCACAGGCTGGGTGGAGGCTTACCCCAGGATTCTCCCGCGTTGGTGCCTGGGACCCAGGGTGGGGAGGGGAGGGTGCGCTTGGCTTGGCTGTTGCTGCTCCCCCTTTTTTGAGTTATGTGAAGTAAGTAGGGATGGAATTTTAGTTGTCAGCTTATAGCTCAAGGTACAAGAAGCTCAGATTCCCACAAAGAATGAGAGGCTAGGCTTCCTTCACTGTTTTTCATTCTGTTTTCAGAAAAAGCACGAGAATTGCTGGTATCATATGAAGAGGAACAATTTAAGGTAAGCATCCTTGCTGCGTGCGGTATGCTGTCACCTGTCGTAGTCATTTCTTCCATCTTGCCAGCTACCTGAAAGAGAAGTCTTGAGAAAGAATTTGAAAGTGGCAAAGCATGAGGGAACTTCTCAGAGAATTTGGAAGAAACATGGCAAAGCACGAAGGTACTTCTTGGAGAGGGTGTGCACTACGAAGGAGACCAGCAGAGTCTAATCAGATGATCCTGTGGGCTGATGGAAGAGAGCAAGCAGATAATGAAGTTGATGGACTATTTGTTGTGGTGTAGAGAACTGGGAATGGGGGGTACAGCTGTATAGCCCTATGATTCTCAAGATGGCCAGCAGATGGAGATTAAGAGCATCCCTAGATCAGATGAGACTTAAGGTGTACATATATGTTTAGGAAGGCTAGGAAACTATTTAGGTCCTCCCTTTTTTACAGATTGAAACCTGTGGATAATGGAAGGGACAGATTCAGGGTTATATACACAGTGCATGACAGAACTAGGATTGGAACCTGGGTCTCCACGATTCTCTTGTTCCTATAACTCATTTCTCTCATTTGCTCCTTACCCTTTGGCCCAAAGATCTCTGCTCATCTCAAACCAAATGCTCCCAATTGACACCTAAGTATCAGAACCTCTGATGATTGAGAGCCACAGAGGATTTGGACTGGGGAGAGTGGAGAAGGAGAAAATGGAGTTATTTTTAGTTATTGGGCTTATAAAGGAGTTGTGGGCCCACCATGCATGCTTTGTCCTGTTCCCTTAAGGACAGTGCTGTGGTCCTATGAGAAGCGATCCTGGAGGGGTTTGGGGTGGGCTCCTTTATAGAGTCAGACTTCTGATTGGACTCTCTTTGCTGTCAGGTGCTGGAGAAATATAGGCATTTACTTCAGGCTATTAAGGTCTGGAATAACCTTTCCCCACGTGTACAATGCATCCTAGAAGAACTCAAGAGCATTTCATGGGAGAACAGGTTTGTAACTTGACAACTCAGGGTTACCTATTCTCTACAGTAGAGGGTAACAGCCTCATTGAAATTGGGTTTCAAGACAAGACATAGTTGGTGATGTAGACCTGTAATCCTAGCTACTTTGGAGGTTGAGTAGACAGATTGCAAATTCACAGCTTGGGCTATAGAATGAGTTCAAAGCCAGTCTGGGCAGCTTAGTGAGATTCTGTCTCAAAAATAATAGTTGAGGGGGAAAAAGAGAACTGGCTGGGAATATAATTCAGTGGTATCATGCTTGCCTAGCATGTACAATGTCCTGAATTCAATTCCTAGTACCAGAAAGAGACAACAGTTGTCATGTTCTAGCTAGCTGATTTCTATTGTAGGGAATCCTAGAGTAAATCCTCTTACCCTAAATGGTGACTGTCTTCTATAGTATCTGCCTCCAACCCAGCTACCAGGTTGCCTATTGTGAGTTACTGAATAACTAGAGTTATAAATGCCTGTAGTCATGCAGTCCCTGACAACCTTTTCCCTCTGTCACATAGAATGTGACAGACTTGACAAATAGAAAAATGCTTTTGATATATAACATAACACTTCATCACCTAGTCTTGAGTGCTGCTAGTCTGTTTTTTCAAACAACTCTTGGAAGATGTCAGTATCTTTTGGATAATCATGGCTAGGCAGACAGAGGAGAGACCTTGGGTCATGGCTGCTAGAGGCTAGGCTAGGTTCCCTCCTCTCATTATGGCTGTGTGTTGCCCTGTCCACAAACAATGTTCAATTCAACCAGAGTAGGTAGAACTTGTTGCTCTTGTGTATTCTGCCTAAATTCAGTTTGAAAGGGCTTTGGAGAACTTGAGCCAACAAGCTGTGGAAGAAGGCTGGGAGTGTGATGTTCAGTGGTAGGCCTTAGTTTTGATCCACAGTGCCAAAAAGGGAAGAAAGAAGATAAAACAAAAAACTATGGAGGCAATGCTGGCCCTACAGTAAAGGAAAGTTAAAAGAAATCTAAGATGTAGAGTTGGAAAGAATCTACACTAGATCTGATGTAGGTGAGTTTAGATGAAAGCTTGCCATGTAAGCTGGGATTCCTTTATCTTTATTCCCAAAGGTGATGGTGCTGTTTTTCTTTTTTTGTTTGTTTGTTTTGTTTTTGAGACAGGGTCTCCCTGTGTAGCTGTGGCTGTCATAGACTAGGTTGTCTTGGAACTCAAATAAAAATTTACCTGCTTCTGCCTCCCTAGTGCTTGGATTAAATATCTATACTCCACGATGCTCAGTTCCAAAGACATTTCATGAGAGTTTACCCATGCTAGACTTCTTAGCTCTACCCTTCAGCAAAAGTTTGAGGAACAGCTTCCCCAGCAGCTGGAAAAAATTACTTCTGTGCCTTACATAGTAGTATCTGCCTTTTTTGTGCTGAGTAGGCAACTGGTAGGTTACTTTTAAGTTTTAGGATTCTTTTTTTTTTGTAAAGATTTATTTATTTAATGTATGTGAGTACACCATCACTCTCTTCAGACACACTAGAAGAGGGCATCAGATCCTATTACAGATGGTTGTGAGCCACCATGTGGTTGCTGGGAACTGAACTCATGACCTCTGGAAGAATAGTCAGTGAGTGCTCTTAACCACCGAGCCATTGCTCCAGCCCCAAGTTTTAGGTTTCTTATCTGAGGAGATGAGAGATGAGTGGAGGGATAACTGTGTTCTCAAGCCTGGTCTGCTGGATAGAAGGAGCTGACTGTGTTGGCATCCCTCTAGATACTGGGACATCTTGAAAGCTTGACACCTGCTAGATCTAGTCAGCTAGGAGAGGCTCTTAGCAGGCCAGTAACTGGAAAACCCACTGTTGTGGTTTAGGTTTGAGCTAGCTGACATTGAGAAATCTCCCCTATTGCTGATGTTTTCGAGCCCTCTAACTTTGATTTGGGTTCTCTGTAAGGAGGCCTGAGTCATATCCAGACTAGCAGTTGCATACCTAGCATTTCTACTTCTAGGATCTAAATGAAGAAGGTATCCAGTGTGAAGGATAGAGAAACAGACAGGAGAAACAAAAAACAATGTAGGAATTGAGGTCTAAAAGCACGTGATCATCCCAGGCATTTAATTTCTTCTGTCAGCCTAAGACTTTTATTCTGTGATTTGAGTTATTCAGTCACCACTGCTCTCACTTATGGGACATAGATCACCACATGCTTGGTACATGAGTGTTCAAAATCCACTGATTCTAGACTCTGGCTCAGTCCCTGTCCCAGGAGCCTGAAGCCTAATAGCTTTATCTTCTGATTACTCTCTGCCACTGGTACTTTGGCCATTTAAGCCAGAGACATTAGCTCTTTTGGAAGTGTTGCAGGAATAGGTGTCTTTTTGTCAATTTCATTCTAGTGTGCCTTTTTGTCTTTCTTCTTGGTACTGGGAATTAGACTCTGGCCCTTATGCACACTTATGTTTAATCTTGTACCATTGAGATACAGCCATATTCCAGCCCCTTAAGTCATTTCAACTTTAAACAACCAGTGAATCATTCCAGCCTATTTGGAAAGGTAACCTTTTTCTTTCTTTTAAGACTCATTTTTAAAAAATATTACCCAGGGTGGTTCTGAATTTAATGATGCTTTCACCTCAGTCTCTGAGTGTCCCAAGTAGCTGGGACTATAGACATGTGCAACCATGCCTCTCTAAACTACTGTTTCTTTACCTTAGGGATGCTGTGCTGGATGCTTTTCTAGATGATGGCTTCCTCATTCCTACTTTCGAGCAGTTGGCAGCTTTGCAGATAGAGTATGAAGGTAGGGTCCTGGGTGTTCACTGAAACCCTAGGGTTCTGTGTTTCTTGTGTGGGAACTCCAGAAGTGGAATGGAGTGTGGGGTGGGGTGGGGCTGAAATGTCAGCCCTTTTGGCTGAACAGACTAGGTAGTCCTGCTGACGTGCCATGGGACTTTCCTTAGGTGGCGTTGAATCGGTTAAGGTGGGTTGGAATGGGTAGGGTGGGGTTTCTTAACACTGTTGTTGTGCCTTGTCAAATATGATTTAGCCACTAGCTAGAGAGCTAGAACAGCAGCATTGGAGTGGCCTTGAGAGGTCATCTAGTCCAACATCCTCATGTTACAGATGGTCAGACTGAGGTCCAGAAAGGGGAACTTACTGAACCAAATTCACACAGTGAGTTATTGACGAAGCTGAAGTCAGAAAGAGTTCTTTCTTTTATACTTGGTTTTGTATCAGTTGTTGTTTGCCAGATACTAACTGGTTTCTCTTTCCCCGCTCTTCTGCTTTCCTTCCCTCTTGTTCTGCAATGGCAATTCTTGTCATTGGAACTTGGGTGTGTCTGTTCTTTCTCTTTGGTGTGCAATTTTTCTTCTCTTCTGCCCACCCCTCTTGCTGGCTTGCTTTGGCCCTCTCTCATTCTCTTGCCCTTGGTCCCATTGCCCTTCCCATCCATCAACGGGTATCCCTCACAAACCAGAAAACATCGACCTGAGTGATGTGTTGGTGCCAAAGCCCTTCTCCCAGTTCTGGCAGCCCCTGCTCAGGGGCCTGCACTCCCAGACCTTCACACAGGCCCTGCTAGAGAGGATGTTCTCTGAATTGTCTACCCTGGGGAGCACTGGGATCCGGCCTACCTACATCCTTAGATGGACCGTTGAACTGATCGTGGCCAATACCAAGACTGGTGAGGAAAATTAACCCTAATCCCAGGGCCCAGGCATCCCAAGTCCTCAGCCAGTGTCCTCAGCTTTGCCTTTAACTCCCTTGTTAAACATTTAGAGTTGCCAAAGCTGCAGGAATTAGGAGAGAAACCTCCCTTTTCCTTTTTCTTCTCAATGCCATGGAAAGGAGGCACTCTGGATGCTTTGAGTAGTTAGAAATTACAGGGTGGAAATTTGGGGAGATGAAGAGAGATGGAGCCTTATCCCTTTTAAGGTCGAAGATTGGGTGAAGGACTCAAATGGTTCTTTCTCATAAGCCTCTGTTTTCTTTCAGGACGGAATGCTCGGCGGTTTTCCGCAGGCCAGTGGGAAGCAAGAAAGAGCTGGAGGCTGTTCAATTGCTCTACCACCCTTGACTGGCCCCAGGTGATTGAGTCCTGCTTGGGCTCACCTTGCTGGGCCAGCCCCCAACTCCTTCAGATGTAAGTCTTAATTCCTTCTGGTAAGAGGTTATGGCCCTGCCTGGAAGGCTCAGGGCCTCTCAGCATTAGACTGACTAAATTAGAAGGCTCTTTTGGTGATGTCTAACCCCATATCCCTTCCAATAACAGACAAGAGAACTGAGTCTCGAGGGGGCGGGGGTAGGATGCTGCTGCCTATAGTCACTCAGTGTAAGGCTTGGCTAAACTGAGTCCAGTGGGAGAATGCTTAGCATAGTGACCTGCACAGAGTAAGTGCACATTAAATAGTAGCTAGTGTTTATTAGTGGACCCAGGTCTTCTTGCTTGAAGCCCAGTGCTATCTCCTTTATTTGCTTCCCTGAGTATACTTTTGAAAGTTATTCAACTTAACAAAGTGAAGGTTTAACCTGACATTCAGTGATCTTTCTGCTCTGCATTACCTATCATGGTAACCATATCTCTTTGGAGACCCCTTTATTCTCTCTAGGTTGTGTGGTCAATTGGAGTGTTGTTTTGATTTCTTTAAATACCCATGGTTGTCTTCTTTTCCCTCATCTCTGTCAGTTCCTGGCCTTAAGCTACTTCTCTCATTCTCCTAGAAGCCTTTAGTACCTGATCCTCTTCCTGCTTACTAGAACAGTATTTCTTTCATTTGAACAATTCATTTGACCCCTGCATTTCCTCAACTCCAGAGATTTTTCATTTTTCACTGTATACAGCAGCATATTTTCATGACTCAGAAAGCTGACAGCCCAGTATCCCACTTGGTGGCCACCATGTCCTGTTCTTTTCGTTTTTGAACTTCCTATCCCATGACACTGCTTTTCCCTTGTGTCCCAACCCCCATCCCTTTCCTTCCCTTTGCTTCCTCAGCCTTGTCTGTAGTTTATCACTTCATTCATCCTTAACACCTTCTGCTCTACTAATCCTTTGGCAGTGTCCGACTTCTAGCCTCTCAAGCTGGGATTAATTTCCCTGTTCTGGTTCTTTTCATTCTTCAGCCTGGGTGGCTGAGTTCTCCCTGAGAATTACATAGCACTGCTCATTGCTGCCACTGGAATGTTACAAGTTTTGATCTCATGCCAGGCATCAGTGCTCTGTCTGACCATTTGCTTATTGACCACTTTGTCTCCCATCCTGAACTCTTCTGAACATACACCATTGACTTCAAGTCCCTGCTGCTCTCCCATTTCACCCTAGCTTCCTCCAGTGGATGAAGGCATGTACCAGGTCTCCCTCAACCTCTGGTTGAGGCCTCTTGAGCTAATTTGTCTCTATAGTCAACACTACCAATCTTAGTTTGAGGTGGTCTTGCACTGCATCAAAGTTTGTTCTGTCTGGGCTCTGGAGGCAAGTATGTCAGCATTGTTAGGGCCCTACCTCATTGTCTCCTTTGCTTAGCTGGTTATTATGAATGTGCCTGAGGTATGGGGTTTTATTCATCTTAAAAGAGTAATAACCCAAGTAACATCTGCTTTGCCCATGTGTATTTTGTTGGGCATTTTTTTTCTTTTTCCATCTCCAAAAAGGTTCTCATCTTAATTTTTCTCACTCTTTTTCCTCCTTAGCCTGCTGCAGTATGGTTGGTACTCAGTACCAATGCTGCCTTGACCTAATTACCCAAACCAGAGCTCCTTGTTAATCCCTGTATCTGTTACACTAATGCTGGATGCCACACCCTTCTGGAAATGCCAGTGCTTACTTCTGGTCTATATCAACTACTCAGCCCAGATCTCCTTACTTCAGTCCTTTCCTCTATAATTCGGTTTCTACTTTTCAACTGTATGCTTAATATCTGCCTTTGGATGGGCACTCCAACTCCAGAGCGATCCTCCTTGACCATTATAGATCTCACTTGTGGTAGCACAGGCTAGCCCATCCTGTTGACTCCTGAATATTTCCTAAATTTGAAATTTGTGTTGCCGTGTCTCCTCCCCCTGCCCATGTGTCTCCTTCCCTCTCCTAGACTAAGCTTTACAAGGGCAAGAGCTCTGCATTAGCTATCTGTACTCTAGCACATCACACAGATCTAGTCTTCATACAGGCCTTAGTAAATGCCCTTGAGCTGAATGAAATATCCTCTTCTGTTGGAAGGAGATGACCCAGCGTCTGAGGAATGAGTGAAGTGGGGGACTGGATGCCAAGACAGTGTCAGTTTTGTGATCCATCTTTCTGATCCAGAAATCTTTCTTGAACCTTAGTTACCAGTATCTGAGCTACAGACATATTTATAAAATGAAAATGTGGCCTTACTGACAAGTTCAGCCAAGGCAATAGCTCCAGGAGAAGGGGCCGAGCTATATAGACACATTGTCAGATGTGTGAGCTCCGGATTATAATTGACATGAATAAACTGGGAATTAAATTAGCAGTTTCTGGAGGAGTCAGGCTAGACCATCAAAGGAGAAGGATTTAGCATTTCAAGGAGGAAAAATGAAGGAAGCTTTAAAGTATAGAAGGAAGGATGTGTATACTTAGGAGGGAGGGAAGAGAGCATGGGGAGCTTTGATTAGATGGCCTTCATGACACTGTCCAATCTTAAGTGCCTGCAGAGTGGAGCAGTCTGAACCATAGACATCTTCTCCCAGCCCAAGTATATCAGAGGGATGTGACACATGCCACTGGTAATAGTGGCTCACTTGGGTACGATTCCTTGTGCACAGATCCTACTTTTCTCAGATAATCAATGAATTTAGATCGATTCACCTGTTTACAGAGTGGAAAATAGAGGGGTTATGCCTAGGTATGCTTCACATTGGCTAGGCCAGAGATCCCTGTAGCCGGTCCTTAAGTCTGGAGGTTTCCCTAATGTTTCACATAGATTGAACTCTGGCAGAGGACTTCTGTTACTGTATGAATACAGAACTTGTTTTTTTTTTTTTTTTCCTCCCAAAGGATGCCATGAATAGTTAATTATCAGCCATCATGCTTTTTTTCTTAAATAGGTAATTTCCTTTAAGTAAATACATTTTTACAGATATCTAGGGACTGAGGATTGAAGTACCTTAAAATCATGGTGGTTTGTTGATAATGGGATGAGAATCTGGGCTTGAGTTCTGTCAATCTAGACTCCACCTTCTTTCCACCAGCCTAAACGCCTGGCTTCAGTCCCGGGGTGTGTGTGTGTGTGTGTATGTGTGTGTGTGTGCATTTTATGACTCCTCTCCCACAGCACCTAACGGGTACCCTGGAAGCCGGGGATGGCCGATGGGTAATGAGCAGCACTGACAAGGCAGCTTGCCAGCACCAAGTGCCTGGGGATATTTATTATTAATCACACTAATGGACAACAGTGAGGGGAGGGGAGGGTTTCTTCCTGGGTTTTCCTCACATAAAGTTGTAAGCATTTCAGGATCTTCCCCTAGCCAGGAGATCAATTCAGTTTGAACCAGTGTCCTCTTGGAATAGGAGATGAGCCCTGCCTACAGGGACTCCCAGTCTAGTCAGTAGATGCTAGTTCTGCCCCCAAAGACAGTGGCCAGCCACATGTGACCAGTCTGCATGCATGACTTGTGTTCCCTCCACAAAGCGTGCATGCTTCACACCTGGCACTTCTAGAAGGATGTGCCCCATCCCTCCCTCCTGCGGTGTGTCCCACAGTGCAGGCTACCTCTTAGAGGCCAGGCTCTGTCTGTGAAGTGTGCTCACCCTCATCTTCCCTAGCAGCTCTCTATCTCTTAGTGGTTTTGCTCTTAGCACTGTCTTGTATGTGCACAGCACCATCTTGTTTAGTACTCCTCTGGTTGACCATCTCCATTGGTCAGCAAGTTGGGCTCTGCTGCTGTATGTCTGTCTTCTACAGCTCCCTCCCTCCCTCCCGTGTCTCCCGACAACACCTGAGGTCCACCCTTACCAACTGTTTTGGATTGTGAAGACAGGTGCCTCCATGGTCTTCTTGCCTCCAGGCTTCCCTGTCTTGTCCTTGCAGTCCCCTCTGTTGTTAACAGGGTGATCTTCAGAAATGGCAACTTTGACCTGTCCTCGGAATTGGCAGGTATCCTGCCCCATAATGCACACACTTCTCTTCCCAGCCTTTTCTTCCTGCAGCCCCCTGGCACAGGCCTCACCCTTCAGCCAGGCTACTCTGGCCACAGGCTGCATGCACCCTCTTGCCCCTGGGCCACCTGGGCCTCACCTCCATGAAGCCCTCCCCCAGTCTCTACATCTTCCTTGTGTTCTCTGCTTCCCCTTAGCTCCTGTAGCACCCACAATCAATTCACAGTGCTCATCAGGCCTCCCCCCACACACATTGGCTTTGTCTAGTTAACAGCTGCTGTATTCTTTCTTTCCCTCCCTCTATTCTAGCCTGGCCTGTAGCTGCTTCCATAAGGAATCACATTGTATTCCATGCAGAAGAAGCCAGCACACTGTATTCCATATCCTTGGCCCCCAGGACAGATTCCTCCAGTGTTCTCCTGTTCTCATTTCCAGCCTTACATGCCTATTAGATAGTTTATATATTTATGTAGTATTTCAGTGCAGACTAGTAGCTATCATTAATTGCTTGCTATTATCTGCCAGGCATTCTGCCAGGCATTCTATGTGAGCTTTCTTATTTCTTACCCCCAAGAACCCTAGAAATTGAATTCTGTTATTGTCTTCATTCAATGAGAAGTAATAAGAATTAAAACAGATGTACCAGAGAACTGGTTCAGCATACATGGTCCTGTTGGGGTTTTGTTCTGTCTGCTCTGTTGTGCTGCCTTTCAGAGGCAGGTGTGAAGTTCAAAGAACAAGTTCAAACTCCAGAGTGTTGAGCTATGAGGTGACTTTGAGACACTGACCTTTTCCCTACTCCGTTCCTCTGTTTGCTTAGAGTCTTCAAAGCCATGGGACAGGTCTTGCCAGATGAAGAGCAGGAGAAGCTGCTGCGAGTCTGTTCCATTTATACTCAGAATGGAGACAATGGCTTGGCAAAGGCAATCGAAGGTTCCAACTCCTCCTCCTCCTCCTCCACTGGGAAAGCTCCATACACATTGGATACCTTACATCAGGACCTGCAACCACCTGGTACCAACTGTGAATCTGAAGAAAGTATTCAACAGAAGGAGCAAGGCAACCTTAAGGATGTCAAGCAAGAGGAGGAAAAGGAGAATGAAGAGGAGGAGAAAGAGGAGGAGGAGATGGATGAAGAAGAGAAAGAGGAGGAGGAAGAGGAAGAGCAGGAACATGAAGAGCACCAGGAGGAAGAACAGGAGGAAGATGAAGAAGAGGAGCAAAAGGTCTTTCAAGATCAGATGGAGGCAGATGTAGAGGAAAGTGATAACTTAGAAGAAGAAGAGGAGGAAGTAGATGAGGATGAAGATGATGAAGATGATGACTATGATGATGATGACGATGATGATGAAGACAGGATGGACGTAGGGGGGTTCTCTCTCCTACAGGGATCCTGTGTTTTTGAGAATAGTAGAATCATGTCTCGGAAAAGAGAAGCTTTGCAGGGTTCAGCATGGCAAGTAAGCTCTGGTAAGTAGTCCTAGCACCCACTGTTATTTTCTTCTGTCATTGATTCCCTCTATTCTTGATGGCACCCTTCTCTCCTTTCTGTCTCCCTCTGCCTCTCCTCCACCTCTCTCAAGATTGAGTGTCACAGTATAATCTCAGACTTGAGATCCTGTGGCCTAAGCCTTCTGAGTGCATGCCCCAGTATCCTGACAACTTTAGCTCTTTTTGAAATGAAGATTTCCTGATGATCTCCCCTCTGTCAGCCTCCTGAGTAGGTGAGGTTATAGTTTGATACTACTGTGCTCTGTTGACCGACCCTTGAGGCTTTCCTTCACCCTAGAGAATAGATAAGAAAGGAATAAGATGTGAACAGTATATGGCAAGCCTCAGGGGCAACTGGATAGATACATGAATGGCAAGTGGCTTCCCTCTTAGGTTGGAGTATATAAGCATCAGGGACTGCTCTCAGACTGATTGCTGTTTCATAGAAGTAGCTGTGTGTAAGCCCTGGGCAGTAGGAGCATAAGAATGTGGAAGGTGAGGGGTAAAATATATTAGATCACATGTTTTCATGTACACTCACTGTGGTAAAACTGGGTTTTGCTATGTTTATTCAAACCCAGGGCATTAAGTCCAAGAAACTGGATCAAAAGAAAATATGGAGTGGTTCAGATTTTAGATGTTCACCCAAGTCTATGAATGAGCACATTGTGTTGTGTGTGTGTCCACACCTGATAGGTAAATTATGACTTAGAGACAAAAAACTCTTAGGGCAAAGAAGGCTGAAGTTCTTTCGAGTTTTTGTAAATAGCAAAAGAGAGAGGAATTAGTACAGGAACAGTTGAGGAGTTAGATATGGGTATAAGAGAAAAGTAGGGGGTGCAAAAAGAATCTCAAATAGGCCATAGTGTTGTTTAGTTTTTCTGAAGAGGAAGCAGAATCAACTATGTGAGGGAAGACTTGGGAACCTGTGGGAGGGTTTTATGACTAGGCAATGAGATAGTCATTTTGAATTGTATCTGTGCTGTCACCAAGGGGATATGTATAAGAATGTCAGGCTAAGCCGGGCGGTGGTGGTGCACGCCTTTAGTCCCAGCACTTGGGAGGCAGAGGCAGGGGGATTTCTGAGTTCGAGGCCAGCATGGTCTACAGAGTGAGTCCAGGATAGCCAGGGCTACACAGAGAAACTCTGTCTTGGAAAAACAAAAACAAGAATGTCAGGCTAAAGAGGCACGGACAATAATATACATAGGTCTGGAAATCGTCAACTCAGTGCTATTAGATAGAACACAGGGAGTGATCCTTGTGTGTGTAAATATCTATATTATTGGATGCTAGAGATCATTAAAACAGATACAAGAGTAGCTCTTGGGAGTAGCTCTTCTCTTTGTGTGTGTGTACAATTCTGGGAATCAAACCCAGGAAATCAGCAGACTAGGCAAATGCTCTTCCACTGAATTATACCCTCAGCCCATCCTTTTTTTCAGTTGACACTTAATTGTGTATATTTATGAGATACAGTGTGATAATTTGATACATAATGTTTAACACAGGAACGCCCCTTCTTGAGTGGTTTCTATGGTTTTTGCATTTAAAAAATTGATACAAGGCTAAATGGCATACATCCAAAGCTATGTGACAGGGAGAATTAAGTTTCATCCCTGAGTGGAACATCTTCATGTATGTATGTTTTGGGGAAGTTGTAGATTATGAATTAAGAAAGGTTATGATGTGAAGTCCCTCCCTCTCCCCACCTTGCACTCATTCCTTCCTCTTTCCCTCTCCTTTCTCCCTCTGTGCATGTGCACATGTGTGACGACATTAAGATATCTGGGGTTTCTACCTATAAATGATTTAGGAGGCAGGAAGTGGAGTAGGAGACATTCGTTGAATGGAATGTATATGCTTCTCTGCATATACTTGTGGGGTAGAATATGTAGTGTTCGGGGGCTGGAGTGATAGCTCAGTGGTTAAGAGCGCCAACTGCTCTTCCAGAGGTCCTAGTTCAATTCCCAGAAACCACATGGTGGCTCACAACCATCTCTAATGGGATCTGATGTCTTCTTCTGGTCTGTCTGAAGACAGCTACAGTGTACTCATATAAATAACAAAAAATAAATCTTAGAATATGTGGTGTTCTTTCTGTGCATCTGGGGTGTGTGTATTGGTGGGTATGGGGAAAGTGTGCTTTGAGAATTCTGTGATTTCTATTAATTTATGTGTTGCTACATCTGAAGATGTGTGGGTTTATGTGGAGATCTACCTAAGAAGAATGTGAGAAGGAACAAAAATGTCTGTAGCTATGTGTATGTGTGTATAATGTAAGCACACAGAGAGAGGTAAGAGTTACAAAGTGCTAAGATGTACAGAGAGGCAGTCTAGAGAAGTGGTAACAGTGAGGACAGAGCCAAGGGATACGCAGCAAACCCATGCTGAATTGGCTAAGAGAGCTAGGTAGGTATAGATGGGGGTGGGCCTGTGTACTAACAGGAAAACAAGCTTATCAACCCACATTTTTTTCTGTGAATATTATTTGATATTTTAAAATTAATCTTTTAAGTTTTCGTGAAACTATACACTGTATGTTAGACATATTCCCCATCATACCCCCTTATCCTCATTTCATACTCTTTCATTAGTTCACCTCATTTCCCTTGACAGTTAAAATTTCTACATTAATGTCTGACATAGTACATATGCATCTTTATAAGATCTGGAAACCACAAATGAGATAAAGCATGATATTTGTCTTTCTGAGATTGGCATACTTAATGATTATCTGCAGCTGTATCCATTTTCTTTCTGAAAGCAGAAAAAAAAACCTTTGATTTTTTTTTTTTTGTAAATCATATTTTCATTAGTCCTCTGTTCTTGGACACCTATGTTGGTTCCATGACTTAGCTACTGTGAATAATGCTGTATAAAGCATTGATGTGCAAATATCTGTGTGATATGTTGATTATGGAATCCTTTGGGTGAATAATCAGGAGTGGTATTCCTGGGTAGAAAGGTACTCTGGGTTTGTTTGGGGTTGTTTGTTTGTTTGGAGAGACTCCTACCTTGACATCTGCAGTGGCTGGACTAGTTTATAATTTCTACCAGCAGTGCATCAGAGTTCCCTTTCCATATCCTTACCAGCATTTATTGTTATTGGTTTTCTTAATGGCTGCCATTCTGGCTGAGGTAAGATTGAATCTGAATATAATTTTGACTTTTCAAAAGCTCATTCTTTTCTCTTCTCTTTGTTGTACAGAAGATGTACGATGGGGTTCATTCCCTATAGGCCGAATACCAGGTCAGACTGAGGACCCAGCAGAGCTTATGCTGGATAATTATGACACCATGTATCTTTTGGACCAACCTGTATTAGAACACCGGCTAGAACCCCAAAAGTCCAAGAGTAGGTGAGTACCTGTGGCAGTGGGATTTCTCACCTCTCCAATTGCTACCTTTTAGATAAGAAACAAAGCGGGGTAAATGAGTCAGTGGCTGTGCCCTTGTTAGGATTCCTTTACCCTAATGTAGGGAATTGATGAAATCATCACAGAGATGATTTGACATCCCTTCCAGGTTGAGACAGTTTGTGTGCAAGTGTCTGTGTATGCACTGGCTTTTGGGCCATTGGAATTGTGAGTCCATTCATGTTCTGCTTGCTTATTCTCTAGGAGATGACTTGAACTGCCTTTCACATGGGCATTCTGAGAGAGAGCTCTAGAATTCAAGTGTCCCCGAATCAGATGAATAGAGGAGGTAGCTGTGGAAGCCAGTTAGAAGTAGAATTCTGTTGCAGGATATTTGATCACACTGTTAACCCCGAGATTGTATTATTTATTGAGAAAACCTGTTTCTAGTTGTGGTGTGGCTCAGCCCTTATCCCACACCTTTAATCCCTCATAAAGACAGAATGAGCCAGAGAATGAGAAGGATCCAGAAGATTAGAACAGATTGCTAGAGTTAGTTCGAGGCCAAACGGAGCAATTCAGGAGAGGCCTAGAGAGAAGCCAGATTGAATCAGTTGGCATGGAGATGAGTTTTGAGCCAGAACAGCTGAGTTGACCAGCTAGCCAGAGCTCAGAAAGAGCTAGAAAGCATGAGTTTATTCAGCAGTAAGTCTCAGAGGCAGAAAGCATTCTAGGCCTAGATAATACTGTATAGAGGCTAGAAGCTTCTAGGACTAAGTCTAGATTAGCAGATGGAGGTAGTAAGCCTCAGAGATGACAATTACCTCAGACAAATAAGTTACTGTTACAAGATTCCATTGTTAGAGGCCCCATTCTCTTCCAACTAACCTGACCCTAGGAAAGCTTGGTCCAATGAGTGCCCAGATATAAAGGGAGAAGTGTGTGCTGGTAGAGCTATTGACTTGGCCCAGCTTGTTAGCCCTCCACCATTAATAGTTGAAAGATAAAGTGCCCACCCTTAATTCTTTCCTCAGCCTCACCCTTGACTTGGCTATGTGACTTTGGGCAAATCATTTCTTACTCAACTCTGGACCTCAGTTTTCTTTTTTTGTAAAGTTATGGGTGATGGGAAGGGTGGGACTAGAGTACTTCAAAGGTTACTTTTTTCTGCTACAGTAGTATAGCTATAGATCTGCCTGAGTGAGTAAAGGATGACACCTCGTCTAGCTGGAAAGTCCTTTGACCTACAGAAAGCAGGGACTTGAGTGTTTTTGAGCCAGGTTAGCGAGACAGAGGGTACTTATGTACCTCAAGCAGTCTTAAATATGGAATGGACTTTGGCCATCTGATCTCTATATCTCAAGCCTCATCTTGAGTAGTTAACTAGTTATTAGATGTGGGAGGGATCCAGCCAAGTCTTCTTTGGGTCCCTAAGCCCTAGGACCTTGGAAAGAGGCCCTGCTAAGGCAGCCACTTTGATTTCTCTTCCTGGGGCTGGGGTGGGGCTTCCATCCCTTAATCTCAAGCAGCACCACTCTGCATGCCTAGTTTCTATACTACAGTTGTGCATAATGCGTCATTTTAGTTCTACCCTTCAATCTGGGGGGGAGCAGGCTGGGGCCAGAGCCACCCCTAGTTCTCATCTGAAATCACTTGTCAGAGGAGCTCCTGTCTCTTTATAAAGACAGGCCCGTCCCACAGGCACATACAGGGCAAGTTCCCTTAGCTCCCTCAGAGTTTAGAGCTGTCCCTGTCCCTGACCAACTGCCCATTCTGTCTGCAGCCTATGTTGTGGCAGCAATACCAACTCTAGCAGCAGCGGTGGCAACATGGAAGGCCTTGTCTGGAACCAAGGGCAAATGCATAGGCTCAAAGCTGGCCTGCAGCTCTTCTGATCACTGTCCTGATGCAAGTGTCCATGTAGTCCTGCCATTGTCACAGCTCAGTCCAGAATCCACCCATGGTACAGACTGGACAACCTGGGAGACAGATCAGCCTTATCAATTCAGCTTTCTACCACAATGGAAATTTGAATGATTTTACCCACACTTTCTGTTGTGTTTTGAAAAATAATAAAAAGATTTTTGTCATGGAGTTTTGTGAGATGAGGGGCATGTAAATTGGGGTAGACCAGTGAAATTCTTCCTTTACTTTGTGGCTATTCTAAAGATGGTAAGATGGTAACAAGGCTCTTGCGTAGAAGTAGGAGCTTGAGACCTAAGAAGTATATCAATTCTGATTATCTTCCTAGCTAGACTGTGAACATCTGAGGCTTGGGGCTGTGAGGGGCAGGAGGTAGCAGAGAGTGGGAGGAGGGTCCAGTTTTTAGTGAGCAAGAAACAGGAATTGAAAGCTAAGATATGCCATACTTTGTCATTCTCTGTCCTTTGGCCTAGAAAAGACACAATATATTCTTGCAGTGGGCTTTGGAGCTTTAAGAAATACCTTAGTGATATCAGAATTCCATGAATTCACCAGCACAACAGACTTTTCCCATGTAACCAAGCAGGTGTTGACAAAGCAAGCTTGTGCATTGGGTTAGACAAAGGTTTTTTTTTTTTCCCAATGTTTCTCTTTCCACATAACAAAGGTTTTCTGGCATACTGGAGAGTTGAAGCTGGAAAGAGCCTCAATGAACTTCTAGATTAAACATGGAGAAGGAACTTGAAAATATGAGTATTCATCCATTGTGGTCTGGGGGGGGGGGGTGCCAACAAGCTTTCAGTTCTAGTCTACCTGAGAGTAGTTCTCATTTTACTGCATATGTTTTGGGAACTTAAATGACACTGCTTTTTAAAGATTAGTCTTTCCAAGAGAAACACTTTTGAAAGTAATAGTTCTGGTATAGTTACCCCTACCTCCCCCCCGCCCAGTATATGTACACTTTTTACCTATTTGTTTTCCAGATTTCCTGACCCCGCTATTTTTTTTTTGAAGTAAGAGTTTCCCTGTATAACAGAGTCCTTGGCTATCCTGAACTCACTTTGTAGACCAGACTGGCCCTGCCTCCTAAGTGCTCAGATTAAAGTCACGCACTACCACCACTTGGATTAGTCCCCTGCTTTTTAAGTGCACTGAGATACTGAGACAGACAAATGAGAAGTGATTGAGCTATGGGCAAAAAGCAGTTGCTAGGTTGGTGTAGATCAGTATTTTCTTGAACATCATCTGGGTTCATATTAGGAGTGCAAATTATTAGAGCCCACTCCTGACATGAATCAAAAAGGTTGGGAATAGGCCACAATCTATGGTTTTGGCATAGAATATCTTGTGTACTATATGGATGCATCACCTGTCAATTAAAAAGCCTATAGCCTATGGCTTATGTAGAAGGTGGAACATCTGGGAGGAGAAAGGAAGGGGTAGAGCCAGGAAGATCCACCTGTGACGAGAGGGACATAAAGTACCTAAGCACAGGTAAACAGCCGTGTGGTAGAATATAGGTTAAAATAGTGTTATTTTAGTTCAAATCTAGTAAGAGAAGAGCCTAGCTATATGGCCAAGGTATTTGTAAATATATTTGGAGTCTGAATCTTACTTCTGGGGAACATGGGGTTGGGAGGAAGAACCAGGACTATAACTTCAACAAGATGTGATTATTTTGATGCACTGGTGGACAGGTAAAAGCTGCCAAAAGACACAGGTTCCAGGCATACTCCAGTACTTAACTGGAACAACCTTAGGCAAATCATGCCATTCTCTTAATTAGTGGGATATTTATTTCGTATGTAACAGGAGAGATTAGAAAATGGCTTTTCAGGATCTGGGGAAATGGCTCAGTAGATAAGAGTGCTTGAGGACCTGCATTCAAATCCCCAGTACCTGCATAAAAGTCCAGGCATGGCTGTATCCCAGTATTAGAGGGAATGAC
The DNA here is from genome assembly GCF_004785775.1 of Grammomys surdaster. NCBI lineage: Eukaryota > Metazoa > Chordata > Mammalia > Rodentia > Muridae > Grammomys > Grammomys surdaster. The sequence continues at coordinate 945,679 of NW_021604685.1, read as the reverse complement.
AGCTGTATTACAAGAGCTGTCTGGGCAGCCAGCTTGGCCAAAATGGCGAGACTCCAGTTTGATAAGATATCTTGTCTCAAGGCAATAAGGTGAAGAGCAATAATGGAAAACCCTTGAGGTTTCTGGGCCCCCACATGTGCACACACAGGTGCATACCCCCACACATGTGCACACATCACACACATACTTTACACAAACACACACACACATATGAAAAATGTTTTCTGGGGAAAACACTGGTAAATCCCACATCGAGTACTATCTCCTAAAAATATGGAATAGTGCCTGATACATGATAGGTCCTCAATAAATATTTACGGAATGAACTGTTTTTCTGATGCATAGCATGTTTTATATATGTGACTGGTGGCTATACACAAACCTTGTCTCAGAAGGAAAGAAAATTGTATTTTCCAAGCACACCTGTAGTCCTAGCACTTGGAAGGCAAAATCAGAAGAACTGAGAAGTCATAGCTGTATACAAATTGTGTGTGTGTGTGTGTGTGTGTGTGTGTAATATTTAAGGCCAGTCTAAAGTACATAGCAAGGCTTTTTCTCATCAAAAAGCTAAGGCCTGAGGATGTACTTCAGTGGTAGAATGTTTACCTAGCATTTGTAAGACTTTGGGTTTGATCCATAAAACCACAAGAAACACAAAAATTAGAAGACTTTGATAAAGTTCAGGTGAACTCTGGGAGTGGGGATGGGGATCTGTGCCCCACTGTTTATTTAACAGTGCAAGTCAAAAGGACATATGCTTAGTATTTCAGGAACAAATTAGAGTATGCATGTCTGTGTATGCAATTACTTGTTGCTGAAAGAAAGAGCCATCAGTGATTAGTAGACAAAGTTTATGCAATAAATGGGTTTACAGTTCACTGTTGTCAACGATACAGCATTTTCATCACAATTATAGGTGAAACAAATAAAAACCTCATGAAGAAGTCATAAATACATTCATGCGAGTGAGAATATTGTATAAAGCATTGCACATGCATTGTAGAGGCAGACAACACTGGGGAAGGGTTATATTTTCACTCACCTTAGGTTGGCTCTTTGTATTTTGTCATTGAGACTTACATTATGTTTGGGTCAAACAAGGAACCCAAAGTGGTTTTATAAAAAGTTTACAACCATTAAACAATACTGTTTAATCCCACAAATGGATAAAACAAATTACTATAGCTCAATGATACACAAACCAGGACTAAAAAATAGTCAATCTGCCTATGTGTATAGCTAGCTATAATACAATAGATATCAAATATGCTGAGTCTTCACAGAGGCATTGACTACTTTAGACAAGCAAGTTCTAGAAATACACTGGTTTCAAATGAAAACTAAACTAGTGCCATTTTGGTTGAAGATAATGCACTCCTCAGTTTCATATCCGAAGAGAAGCAAACTGGGAGGTGGAAGAGAAGGGTTAGGAGGAGACCTGAGCGGGGCTCTTTGGACAGCTTGGCATTACTTTCCCTGTGCAAATCCAAACCTGATTTACGGAGCAAAACAAACTCTATTAAAATTGTTGGCCCTCAAAAAGGGCATTTGTACAAAGCCGCACGCTTAGAGAACAGATAGAATTTTAACTGAGAGCCTCTTCACAGCGAACTGTTCCACATTAAAGGGAAACTGTAACAAAGATTAATAGATATTAATGATTGAATTGTTTTATAAGTGTTATTTATTCCGAGATTTAAAAAAAAAATGGATTGTGGAGAAGTAGTCTCTTAGAAACTAGAAGGGGCTTGAGAGAATAAGAAAGGGGGAGAAAAGTCATGCCATATGCCTCATTGCTTAGAAGAAAAGTTTTACAGACCATTTCCATAAGGCATCTGTCATTTTCCCTTCCATACCTGGTACCTTAATTGAGTTCAATAGTTCTGTGTTACCTTTGAAAAGGCTCCTCTTTCTTTGAGCTGTCTTATAGAAAGGGTGCTCTGGATTGACCATGCCCTGCCAGAGTCACTTTTCTCCTTTAGGTGGAAATGAAAACAACAACAACAATAAGGTCACAACAACAAAACGAAAATCAGAAAATACAAAGTCTAAGGCCTGGACAGGCACAGATTTGCTATGAGGTCAGAAAATCAGTGAAGGAATTCAAATGACAAAGCACCTCTTACAGAATCCGCTGCTTCTTGAAAACCACACAGAACATTGTGCCTTAACCCCTACTGTGTACTTGGAGGTAAGTATCTTGAAGGACAACACACTTAGCCCCTTGAAGGGTGCTACCGAGGTCTCAATGCTCTTCTTTATTTGCTATTTTATAATTATAGACAAAATGGAAAAGTCAAGAAGTATGCAGATCTTGATATAAAAAATGTTTCTCTAATGTAAGAACCAAGTTGGATTTATGCATTCATATTTATACATCTCCTTAAAGATTCTTACATATGGTTTATTACTACTGACACTTTATAAAAATCCCTTTGATAAGGACATATTAAATTTAATAGGCTAAAGAGAATCACACTGTTGCAGATTGTACACACAATAGTTGTGCATCTAACAATAAAGAGGCCTTGAAAACTGTATTTGTCTATAAACTACTACTGCCCTTTGGAAATAAAAGCTCCCTCATGACCCCTGGGCTACTTTCCTGTGACACACAGTGCCACAAATATGGTGAAAATTAAGTACTAAACATAGTTTAAGATGAGTTTTGTATATTTGTTTCTATACAATCAGGAGAAAAAGAGATACAATTTGTATCAACAAAAGGTCATTTCTGGTTATTTGAGGCATTGCTCTTAGCTGCTTTGGTTCATACACATTTTACAAGGAGAGAAGAATGGCAATCCTTTCTTAGAAAGTAAAAAATGCATACGCTATCTTTAAAAAATTGCCCCTACTGGAGGAGCTTAAACATGAACATATTCCAAATGGATTGCAGCTGACAAGACGAATCTTGGGCTTTCCTGCAAAATGGGAAGCCAGTGGACACTGCAGTGTCATTGGTAGGAAGGTGAACTAATTGGTACAAAGGCATCGGAATATTCTGAGATTGTCAAATACCCTGATCTAGTCAAGGAACAGATTTCGAAGGTCCAAGAATTTCAAGGTATGAAGAGATGCTTGTGTGAGATAACAAGCACTCCAGTGGCAATTGTCAGTTTTTATGGATCTACTTGATAGAAAATATTGTTACACTGTATCAGTATACTGGGGAATGGATCAATTAGAAGGTAGGAAGAGATAGATGTAAAACTGTGACTAAATGAATACTGTTAGGATGTACTATTCATCAACTTTCCGAGAGAGAAAGCTGGAAAGCAGCATGTAAGCCATTATCAAACCACCAGAAACAACCCTGACTACAGCCTCACATTCAGAGTGTTTCACAGTAAGAAACATTTATAGGCAGTATTACACCTTCTCATGAAGAAACAAAAGGCCAAGGCCAGGCCTTCTCAACTCTCATGAAAAAGGACTATAGAAGTTAGTAACTTCCAGCCTCAGAAACTGGGAGCTGGTCATGGTTCAAAATGTTGAAATATACAGTGAATTCAGAGAGGAGGGCTCATTTAATGCATCTTTTAAAAAATAAAATCAATAAATGCCCCTTCTAGAGGCATGCAGCTACAAATGAGTAAGATTCAAATTGTGCAAAGGGTGCTGTCTGGCCCAAAGTCATACCTTCTTTAATAATGCATCTCATTATGATCTAATCCAGGGCACCCTCTTTGCATGGATTTGAAGTGCATAACAGAACACTTCCCCTTTGGAAACTGCTTTTGGCCACCTAGAAAATACCCTGGTTTTGTTTCCGAAAGAAATTCTGCTCTATTAATTACTGATCTTATTGCTCAAAGGGTGGGCAGCTAGAGAGAATGGCGTGTATGCCTATGCACTCTCTTTCACTACACTTTGTTCTGTAATGTTGAATTAGTCAGAAGTTCCAACTCTGTAGCTATCACTTAATGCCATCCCTCCTGGGATAAGGGAAGTAGATTCTGCGAGTAAGTCCCTTGGTCCTGGTCCAGTGCTTTAGCACATGTGTATCATATACATACTAAGTGTTGAACATGAGCTTATAGACTAGTTCCTCTATAGAAGGCTTGAGCCTGACCCCTAGTTTGCTAAGGTGAAGAGACTTTCTGAAAGCTAAGAATGGTTAATAAATGTGGTCAAGTAAAATATGTAGAAGAAATACAGCTGCTTTACTCTGGTCTTTAAGAAAGCAAATTTAAATGTCGCCATGTGATTTCACTTTCAAGTCTAATTGAAACTATAAAATGTGACAAAATCAAGTTGTATTTGTGATCTATACAGATGTAAACTATAGACTGTATAGAGCTTACCATCTCATCACTATAGAAAAGTTGATACCAGAAATACAAACACATCTGAAACCAAATACATAAATTCATACATGCAGTAGAATTGCTAAGAGGAAGGCTCAACTATTTCTCTAGAAGCCTCAATGTGACCCTATACTTGGTTAAAGATATTGAATGATCAGATACCCATGCAATAAAATCATTTTACTTTTGATTTTAAATATTTCTATTAAAAAAACCTTAAAGGTTAATTCATAATACAATCTGATCCTCATATATTTGCTTTCTAAATTGGACAGATGATCCACACTTTATAATATTGAATGTGTGACTGAAAAACCACTGGTAGCTGGGTGTGGTGGCATACACCTTCAATCCCAGCACTCTGCAGAGAATGGTGGCTGAGTTCTGGTAGACATAGCAAGTTTCAGGAAAGTCAGGGTGACAATGTGAGACCCTGTCTCAAAAAACTAAAATAGAAAATGGAAAGAAAATAATCGTAATGCGTTACCTTGGAGTTTCTTATACACTTAGGCCTCTTGGGTTTTCTCCTCCATTATCTCCACACTTTAGTGGAAAAGGGTATGAGACATTGGGCCAGAGAACCTAGGTGTATGTCTTGACTGTCATTTGCTAGCATCAAGCTTTGTTTCTTTCTCTATGAAATCGAATGTTACTGAGATCTACCTCACAGAGTTGTTATGTACTTAAAAGATAGAAATACTCTGTAATTTTAAAAGCACAACACAAATTATTACTTATTAGAATTATAGTATTAATGTATTAATAGTATTCATATTTATGTAAAGGAATATTCCTCTCATGTCAACGTGCAGCCCTCAGCTTAGCAACAATCAAGGCTGCCAGTTGTTGAGCATCTGCTGTGTGGGGATTCTTCTCCATCACTGCAAGAACAATGTTAGAAGGGAAGATGTTGCAGAGGTTCTTGTACGTCTGATATTGATGCTCTGGTATCATATGCTCCCTAGAATCACTGCACATTCCAACCCAAGGATTCCTCCAAAGTTGCTCCATTTTTTCAGGCATGCTCCTTACCATGACTGGTTCATAACATGGTTGCATGAGGCTGTTACCTAAGGGATAGGAGTGGTATCCATAGGAGTCGGTTGTACAAGGCAATGGGTCCCAGCTAGCATGCTGTTCCCTGCACAGAGGAGGCCGCCTTTGCCTCATGGGGTTGCTGTCATAGAGGCGGGAGTCAGAAATGCTGTCCATCCGAGTCATCACCAGAGCACGGCCTGGCTGGGAGGGTCCCACAGGATGGATATTGGAAGGCATGGTGTAGTCTCCAGGACAGCTAGAGTGTGCTCCAGCTGCTGAATTCTGGGTGTGCAGAGCTAAGTGAGGGACTGACTGCTTGTGGGGTGCTTGCTTGGAATCTTCTGAACCATAACTTTGAACTCTTGCTAAGGCTTCATGGTAACCGTGGGAAAAAGGCTGAAGATGGTTATGAGATGCTGAGCGGTGCAGCTTCAAAGTGCCTTCAGGATGGGCATCAGCTACAGCCAAGTACAGGTTGTTGTAAGAGGAATAGTTGTCATTCCTGGTATGGCTCATGTGACTGTCGGTACATAGGCCGGGATTACGAACATATACCCCCTGGTTTGCCTCAGCCATATAATATTCATGATTATGCATGTTGTTGATGCTCAGTTTGGAGAAGTCACTTAACACTGAATAGTAGTCATGGTCCCCCATGGTCTCAAATTTTGGGTATTGCTCAGTATAGTTAATAGGGGTACCATGGCTGTTGGTAACCAGGATAGGTGGATATTGCATGCTGACCATGTGTTCCAAAGAGGCCTTTTGATGGGGAAAATGGGAGGACCCTGGCACTGGGCTGCTGGCTGAACGGGTGTTGAGTGCACCCACTGCATGGCTTTTGGGGGGAGGGATTGTAGGGACACTTAAAGCGGTCACAAGTGAAGGGACAGAACTGGCTTCAGGTTTACGGGCAATGGACAGCCACTCCTCAGGCTCTACAGCCACAGACCGGATGCTGGGATCTGATTGGCGCTTGGAGGCCACACGTTTGATCTCTGGGGTTATCTCACCTTTGGCAGTAGACATCCCTGTGCCACATTTGGCCAGGGTGTCTTCACTCATTATTTTCACTGTGGACAGTTTGGCACTGATGCGGAGCTCATCAGCCACCGAACGCTGCGGTTGGTTGGCCCGCTCCGGATGATAGTATTTGCACTTGTGGCCGTAGGTACATTTTTTGCCTGAAAAATAATGCCTTGGAGTAAGACTCTCTCTTTCATAGTGGTGTAACCCTCTGTGCCAGAAATTCCCCTAACAATCTGACGACTCAGGTTAGAGTTATACTGTTCAGGATTAAAGCAGAAAATTAACACTCCACAAAGATGAGAGACAGACAACACCAAGGAGTCACCACATACTGTGAAGGGAGAGTAAGTAAGTGCAAAGCTTCAGAGGAAACTGCACTGTAAGAGCTAAGTGCTGAGCTGTGGACTAGCTTTATTTTTCTGGTGATGGACAACTTTTCTTAGACATAATCTGTATGTTGAGGCAGCCTAGAGGAACAGAAAGCAAAATGGTGCAGTGGAAGGAGCGCAAATTTGGAAGCCAGTGAGAGCTGAGTTTCAATTCTAGCTATGTCCTTTACTGTGTAATCTGGACAAGTGACTATTTCCTAAGGCCCATTTTCCTCTTTGGTAAACTAGTTTCATAACCATGTCTATATTACAGGATTATTATAAAGATGAAATGAGACAACACACATGAATTGAGGAAAAAAACCCACACCCCTCAACAAGTGATTATTCAACAAGCTCAAACATCCAAAATAGCTTCCTACCAAGCAACTCATGTTGCATTGTTAGGCTCACGAACTTTGTAGCGGGGTGGGGGTGGGGTTGGCACGAGCACAATAATACTTAAGAAAGCCAAGTTTAAATATATGAATGAAAAAAGTGGAGGCAACTGAAGTACAAATCAGAAGGAAAATGGTAGAGTTAGTTGACAGAAGACATAGTCACCTGCTGAAGAAATATGATCTTGTTAGGGGTCAGCCCTTGGAAATTGCTCTTCTATTTCCATAGACTATATAGTTTCTGCATGTCCTTACTTTCAGAAACATCACTCAGGACTTAGGTATCTAGAGTACATTTTCATAAGTGACAACTATTTCCCACCTTCAATTCTAGTTACTGTTTCCTCATGCAGTTTCTAGGATGGTTCTTTGTGCTCCTGAGAGTACATAAAGACACATTTCCACTCACAGAAAGTGGACATGCCAAGATTTCTCACTTGAAAGAGAAATCTGTAAAGGAAAATTATTCAAAGAATCTGTGTGCTTCCCTTAGTACAGAACTTAATTCTGTCAAGAAGTACTCACCATAAGGACACGGTTGCTTTTTATGCTCAGGAACCACAGGTCTCTTTCTTAAGAAATTCTCAAGGCTTGGACCATGACGTCCAAGAGGGTCATCTGGCGGCATAAATCTGAAAGCAAGCCAACAGGAGATGAATGTCTTTCTTTCTGTCCCTACCAGTTTGTAAGAGTTCAGGCCTTCCTTCTCCCTTGCCTGTACTGCGGTCATAACATTCTAATTGTGCTTTCCAGCTTCCATCTATCTTCTGTTAAAACAGTGTTCCTTCCCTTTGTTTCTAATTGGTCACACAGAAAGGACTATTTCCTTGTGCATCATTTTTCATAGACTATATGCAGCAGTCATACTGGTATGAATGTTGGTTTCCCCTAGTACACCAGCCACTTTCATACCTTTATAGATTTATTCATAGTGTTCCTTTCACATGTCATACCCAGCAGTCCTCTTTATTCTGTAAAATTCATTTCAAAAGACAAAGCAATTTCTAACATCCTGTCATTTTCCCTCTACCCTATCTCTACCTTTCTTCTCACATACTTTGAGGCCTTTGATGGTGAGTCCTGCTTCCTATTAAGTCTTTTATCTTTAGAGCAAATCAGCACAATTCATTGTATACAGCGTTTAATATATGTTTATTGAAATGTAATGCATTACTACCAGTAATTTGTACACAACTGTTTAGAAAGAAACTCACTTATCATTCACAAAAGAATACATCAGCAACCGTTCCTCTATAAACTTCTTCCATTCTGGCTTTTCAACTTGAAGGTCTCGGTAGTTATCATTGGATACAATGATGCCATCAGAATCAAAAGCCAATTTGACTATGAACCGATCATCATAGCAGACCACCCTTCTGCCTTGGACCCTTCGGGATGGTGTGAAGACGAGAATCTTTTCCTTCTCCAGTTTACGTAGAATATCTTGATCTATCAAAATATGTTTATGCCACATAGTAGAAATCATCTTTGGAAATTAACTGTGTTATCCCCATATTACCAAAACAAGAGTTAATACCAGATAAATGATTTATTTTTAATTGGAGAACAAGTGTGATACTTTTCTGGCTGTGACACTAAATAGAACTGTGACCTTATATAAGCTATTTTCTCTTTCACACTTTAGTTTTTCTTTCAGTAAAATGAGTAACAAAACCAAAAAACAACCCTAGATTCCAACACATTTAATTAAAAAAAAACTATCACAAAGAATAAGAACTAACATGTGGTATAACATTCCTTCTTTTTCGTTTAAGACAGTCTTCCTATGCAGCCCAGTCTAACCTGAGGCTTCAGAGTCTTCTATTTCATTGGCCCAAGAGCTGAGATAACATGTGTGTGCCAACACAGTGAGCTTACTCTAGCATTTTGATACTTGTTTTGCTCTTTGTCTGAAGCATCAGATTTTTCCCCCTGTGGTGCTGGGGTTGAAAACAGAAACTCAAGAGCAAGTGTTCTCTCACTGATCCACATCTTCATCCCTAGCCTGGCTTCTTGACTGTTTAAGCTCAGAAATAGCAAAGGCTGTGTCTGTCAGGAGGGTAAGCCATCACTCATGAAGACTTTTGTTTTTTACTTTTACCTGAAAGAAAGACAAAACTGAGGTGGGACAACAAGCTATAGCATTTAAGTAGTTGCATAATGCGCGTGCGCGCACTCGAGCGCATGTGTGTGTGTGTGTGTGTGTGTGTGTGTTTACGTTTGCTATGACACATTTGAGAGGGTCAGAGGGCAATTTGTGGGAGTTACTTTTCTTTCCACAATTTGGTTCTCAAGGATTAAAATCAGGTTATCAGACTTGGCAGCAAGTGCCTTAACCTGCTGAGCCATCTTGCTGACTTGGACCCAGTTGTTTAGGAGAGAAAACTTGCTTACTGGATTGAACAGTACTAAGATCTACTCTCACACTGGGGCTTGGGCCTGCTCTGCAGATATAGACAGCTCCACACAGAACTCAACCACCCACTCACTGTACTTTCTGAATAGTTACATCAGGAATGAGATGGTGGTAATCAGGATACTGAGATCTGTATGTTCTTCAGTGCTATACAGAGCACATCTTATGTGTACAGGAAATGTACTGACTGAGCTACTAGCATGAGGTGCACAGCACAATTCTTGTGAAATTTAGGCACCTTTATTTTCATGAGCTCTTTCTTCCACAGAAATATCTAAAAGTTCATTTTAGAATTGCACTCATATGAAGACAAACACAATCCAATTAAGTGTATTGTTGTACATTTATTGTTATTCTCTGTTTTTTTTCTTATGTGAAAAAGAACAAAATGAAAACATTTTTGTAGATTTTTAAAAACTGGGATCGCCCCTAGGCTCTGAGCCTCCTTTGTCTGGCGGCTAACTGGCTTTTCTTGTCTTCGGATTTTTTTCTCCTCTCTGTTGCCCCTACCTTGAAAACCCCACAGTTGTTTCTCTAATACAAAATAAGATTGACTGTATATCATGTAACCTTTAATTTATTGAAAAAATCCATTATATTCATAACCATATTTGTTCCCTACTGTCTGAAATCTATGATCAAACAGGCTGCCCTGTTACTCACTACAGTACAGGTTAGCCTCAAACTCACCATCCTCTGGCCTAGGTCTATTGAGTATTGGGATTGCAGGTGTGTGCAGATTTCCATAAGAATAACATTCTTTTTTTCCAATTATATGCTTTGTGGGTTTCTACATGTAAATTTTTAATCAGCTATCTCATACCACAAAACAAGGATGGTTTCATATGGATCCCTTTAGAAAAAAAATGCAGTCACTAAAAGACATTTTAAGCATACTTAACTTAGAAAAGCAATTATCTAAGTTGGGACCATCTGCCTCTCTCCAAACTAGCTTTTTAGCTTTGACTCTCGAGGAAAAGTCTTTTTTTTTATTATTTATTTAAAATAATACCTGTAATTGGTGCATCAGGGCGGGATTGCTCCTTTCTCCATGCTGGTACAAATACAGTGATATCTTTATGGCCTTTGTCTAGAAACCAATCCACAGCAAGTTGTATTCCTCTGCAGGAGAATTCTTCTTTATTCCCATGGCTTCAGAAACATTAGAGAGCAAGAGACAAAAAGGTTAATTGTAGACAGCAAAAAGAAACACTTTACCAGTGCCTTTCTCAGTGCTGTGATTAATGACAGACATTTTTATTTCTTTTCTCCTACATTTTTTTTCAGACAGAGATTAAAGAGTACTAACATCATTCCTAACTAACATTTTTTTATGATGTCAAACGTATATACATACATGTAAATATATATATATATTCAAGTGCAGATGATCAAACTCAGGACCGTCACAAACTTGCTACTATTAAGTTATACCTTTATGGCAAAAACTACTTTTTAAAAGAGAAAACTGTATTCTTTTTATTTTGCTGTTGTATTATTATAAATTTCACTCAATGCCAAGGGTGATTAATAACAACTCACAAATTACAGCAGACATGACAACTACTATTAGTTTCATTTCCTCCTTTCTATTTTTGTTGCCACCTTTACTCAAAGGTGTTGGGTATTCACAACAGATTGAAAAGGAAGGGTACATTTCAGAGGATTAGAAAAAGTTTATATGGAACATAGTTGATGTGAAGCTTAAACACATATGCACAAATGTTCATACTCATGCCACCACTCTACGTTGTCAAATTCACGGCCTTACGAATGTTAGAGGAACCTCTTCTGTGACATACTCCCAGGTGTTAAGCATATATATTATGCTTAAAATGACAGTGAAAATGACAAAATAAATATGCTCTTCTTCTATGTCTAAAATTTCCTCCAAAGTCAAGCATTTCTTTTATAATTAGAACATGATGCAATAAGAGAAAAAAATCTATTTCCACAAACATTGTGTAATTAAAAAAAAATCCAGGAGGGGCTGGAGAGATGGCTCAGTGGTTTAAAACACTGACTGTTCCTCCAGAGGTCCTGAGTTCAATTCCCAGCAACCACATGGTGGCTTACAACCATTACACACACACACACACACACACACACACACACACACACACATTTAAATCCAGGAGGTGGAGGGCAGAAGCCAGCCAGGCCACCTGGCCTTCCTCATGAGGAATGAACTATAATGAACATAATATATTCCACTATATTCCATACTATATTCCACTATAATGAATATACTTATGTGATGGAGAAGTGGGAAAGATAGAAAAAAAAGGTGTGGTGAGTGTGCTGTGAAGAGAGGCAGAAGTAGAGACAAAAGGGCAGTTGACAGATAAAAGAGAGGCCTGAGGTGAACAGATGCCCAGTTAGAATCAGCTGGGTTGTGTACAGCAGCCCTGAGCTTACGAAGAAGCAGACTCAGGCCCCAAACGTGTCAACCAGCTGTGGGATTGTCCTGGTACTGGGAAACGGTGGAGGCTGAGATGAGGAATGGTTCACTTCCTAAATTGGACCGCCTCAAAGGACCTCCATGGTCCATGATTCTAGTAGAGATCATGTTCACGTCTGTGACCCACGCTGCTGCCCCTGGCCATGATGAAGCCTGTGATCCATGTGGATGTATGTGATCTGTGCCACCGACTGAAGCTTTGCACTTTGCTGCCTGTGTTGGAGTCATGTTGATGTGAGTGGCCTCTGTAGCTACCTGAGGCCATGTTGAGGTCCATAGTCTATGCTGCCACTGAGGGCCAAGTAGGTCAGTGGTCCTGATATGGCTGGGAGCCTTGTTGAAGCTCATGGCCCATGTTATCATGCAAGGCTATAAGGATATCCACAGTCGTTGCTGCAGCCAGAAGCCATGTTGATGTCCCTGGGTTGTGCTGCCACCTGAGTCTATATTGATCTCTGTGGTCCTTCTGCAGCTGAGGGCAGTGTTCGTGGTCTGTGCTTTTGTCAGAAGGAATGTGGAAGCCCATGATCTGAGCTGCCTCTTACTGTAATGAACACGGAAGCTACTTTTGCAGTGATATTGATGGCTGCAGATGCATAGCTGAGAAAGAGGGATGTGGAAAGCTTCTGTGACAACCCTTCCCCCTTTCCCCTCCCCCAACCAAAAGTAATAGTCTAAAGAGCAAGCATTGAGAGAACTCTTAAAAAGTGGGATAAGGATGCTGAAGTGTATCGCTCCACAACTGAAGGCTTATGGCAGGGGTGTGAGAGTGGAAGGACTCACTTCTATTTAAGGGGCAGGCCATTGACAGTTTGACCATGCTCCAGTGAGTATATAGATAACACAAATTGGAGTTGTTTTATTTTTATGTTGGAGGAGTCACAAGCGAAGGGCAGACATGGAAGGACTGAGAAATGAGCGTGATTGGGGTACATCATGTGAAATTCCCAAAGAATCAATAAAAAATATTATGAAAAATCCAAACTTTATCTTTTTAGTACATTATACAGTAATTTTGCCACTTTCAGCTTTATGATCATTGATACAGCATTAGGTTTCTTGTAACTGATTTTATGTATATTTATATATGTTATATAATTTAATGTTGCTGCTACAGCAATTTATTTTCTACTCACTGATGGTATTAGGGTTTGATCCTTCATGAGTGGTAGGATAATTAACACCATTAACACTGAGGATGTTTGAAAAAGCCATAGGACATCATTATTTTATGTGTATTTAAATTTATACAATGTAACTATATATATAATAAATTAAGAACATTTAGAGTTCCAAGAGTTGCTGGCTACTCCAGCACTTGAGGGCTTGAGATATGTGGATGGCCAGCCAGTTCACTCAAAACAGTTAAGTTCCAGGTTCATTGTACCACCTTAGGTGGAGAAGCAACTAAAGAATTCATTCATACAGCAACTTATGGCCTCTACATACACCCACATTGGCAAGAACACCCACATAGACAGATCACAACATATACACAGGAAGAAACCAGGTGCACTAGGGGAGGATGTATAAGGAAGGGCAATGGTCAATCAGAAAAAATAAGAATGAGAAATAAAGACACATATGTATAATGATACCATGAAGATGAAACACAATTTCTGTGAAGAATGTCATTAGAATGTTGATGAGGATAACAATGAATTTGTAAATCACTTTCAATAGTGTAGCCTCTTCATAGTACTGATTTTGCTGATCCAAGAAGGTATGTATTTCCATCATCTAGTATCTTCAATTTTTTTGTTTTGAAAGTTGATTATAAAGTTCTACCACTTTCATTGTTATGTATACTTATTTCTAAGTTACTTTGAGAATGACTGTAAATGAAATTATTTCACCTATTTCATTTTCTGTACATTGGTTAAACAGAAAAGCTACTGATTTTTTCAGAAACCCTGGTTTCTAAAATAATATGTATGACCTAAGAATTTTCTAATAGTTTATTGACTCCCTCCCTCCCTCCCTCCCTCCCTCCCTCCCTCCCTCCCTCCCTCCTTCCTTTCCTTCCTTCCTCCCTCCCTCTTCCTTCTCTTCCTTCCTCCCTCCCTCCCTCCTCTCTTCCTTCTTTCCTTCCTCCCTCCCTCCCTCTCTTGCGCGCTCTCTCTCTCTCTCACACACACACACACACATACAATATTATACATATATTATATATCAATTATCAAATCAATTATACATATATATTTTCCTACTTGTCACTGCTTTCCCCCCCCATGCTTATTTCTCTAGCTAAAGTTTAAAAATGGAGAAAGCCTATACACTTGTTCTTGATTTTAGAAGAAAACATTTTGGTATTTCCCCTATTTATTATAAGGTGTTCTACAGATTTGTATATATATACCTTATGATGTTGACATACTATCATTTTCTAGTTTTAGGTCTTTTTTCCTCATGATAAAAAAGTGCAGAAGTGCATCAAAAGCCATTTCGTCCTCTTCAGATGATCCTATCTAATTTCTGTCTGTGAGTCTATCTATGTATATGCTGTATTGCATTTATTTTATTAATTTTCCAAAGGTCTGATCATTTGTTTGTTATTCTTAAAGACTCTTATTTCTGAGTCAATCAGAAAAAATTGCAGATGCATAGTTGAGAAAGAGGGACATGGAAGGCTTCTGTGACAACATTCCCCCCCATCCTTCCAAAAGTAACAGTCTAAACAGTAACGGAAATACAGGATCTCAGCAAGGACAGCCTATGTCTCTTGGCCATTCTCTCCTAGCATTTTTTTTTTTTTGCTTCCTCCATTCTCTTTGGCCAAAACTTTAGCAAATGCTGCAGCCTCCTCCTTAGTTTTCTTACTGCAGTGGAATATACCAGTGGGTTTTGTTTTTTTTTTTTTTTTTGCAAGCCAACTGGAGTAGTAACAAGAAGCTGAATCATGGGTGATTTGGTCCTGTGCTTCTGACACTGGGGTGCTAACTCTGGAGGGACAGTAGTATTTGTCCAGATCCTCCCTCTCTCCAATAGCCAAGTTGACAACACTCAGATTTGCATCCACTATGCATGTGTGAACAGACTCATGCTTCCTCTCTCTAGTTCTCTTTGGTCTATAGTAATAATTCACCTTATTCAAAAGAAGGCACACTAAGCTGTAAGTCACAAAACCTTGCATCTTGGAAAAATCTCGTTTGTTATCCCCACCACTGATTTGGAAAACATAACCTGTCCACTCTTCACCCAGATACAATTTTCTCATATCATCCTCACTATGAGCCTCTTAAGTTGTATGATTCTTTCACATTATTATTTTTATTCTTTAATTTATCTTTTCATTTTATTAGATCTTTGAAAATTGTGTACAATTCATTTTTATTATATTCCTATATCCCTCCCTCTAACCCATTCCTTGTATATCCACCTTTTCTTTCCTAACCACTCAACTTTTTGTCTTCTTTTTTTAATCCATTAAGTACTGTTTATACTGCTCATATATTTTTGGATGGATGGCCTTAACTAGAGGTCTACTTACCAGGGGTTACACCCTTAATAAAAACAAACTCTTCCTTTCCCAGCAGTGAGAAACTGTTAATAGCTCCTTATCTAGGACTTAGTGACTACCTCCCCTCTCCATGCTAGAAATTTGTCAGGCTTAAATTTCCATAGATCTTGTGCACGTTGTTTCAAGTGCTGTGAATTCATATGTACAAGTTCTCTGATGTGTCCAGAAAATGATTTCTTTGTAGATATCCACATCCTATAGTCTTTACATTCATTCTGATCCTTGTGTGTGTGTGTGTGTGTGTGTATGTGTGTGTTTATGACACAGATATCTCATTTAGGACTGATCATTCCACAGTCTCTCATTTTCTGCTCCTTGATCAGTTGTGTTTCTGTGTTAATCACCATGTACTGAAAAAGAACCTTCTCTGATGCGGGTTGGCCTATATACTCATCTATGGATATAATGATAAATCATTAGGAGTCAGTTTAACATTATGTTCCTTTAGGAAAGTAATAATACTAACTTCTCTCCCATGATCTATGACTTGTCTAGCTATAGATTCTAAGCCCCCAAAACAGTGCAAGAAATGGGTTTCAACTTGTGAAGTAGGCCTTAAATCCAAGTGGAAAGTGGTTAGTTATTCTTATAACATTTCTGGCACGGTTGCTCTGGTGAACATGTCTTGCCAGGTCATTTTTGTAGCTACCAGAGCACACAACTGAGTAAAACTAATGGTTACTTTTCTCTCGTGGTAACTTGCATAGCACCTTCTAGTACTATGAAAACTAGCCAGTACAGATGAAGCTTCCTGATCAGTAAGAGCTTGATTTTTCCATGTTTAATGACTCAAATGAATATACCAGATGTATATGGCATTTTTAGCAGTAGAGTCTTGCCACCAATTTTGGAAGGTAACCAAGAGCATGGGCAATAACTTGTATATATTGTTTGGGGTTTCTTGAGATCTCACTTGATAACAACTGGTAAAAAGGTAACTCATTCTGGTCACTAGGCTTTTTATTTGCTATCCAGTGGTGTCTAGTAGAGACACTGTTGCCCTGTTATGAGATAAATCCTTTGAACTTTTTATATATGTATATGTACAGATTTTAGGGGGATTCTACCATAGAAGGTTTCCATAGAATTTTTTTGAAATGTCTTTAGTGTTAGGTATTGTCTTAGTTAGGGTTCTATTGCTGTGAAGAGACACCATGACCATGGCAACTCTTAAAAAAGAATGAATTTAATTGTGGCCAGCTTACAGTTCATAGGTTTAGTTTATTATCCACATGGCGGGAAGCATGTTGGCCCATAGGCAGACATGGTACTGGAGAGGTAGTTGAAAGTTCTGCATCACTGTGAGCAAGCAGCAGGAAAGGATAGTGGCACTGGGCCTAGTTTGAGAATCTGAAGCCTCAAAGCCCATCTCTGGTGATGTAATTCTTCTAACAAGGCCACACCTCCTACTAGTGCTTCTTCCTAGCCTGTTGGGGGCCATTTTCATTCAGACCACCACAGTTATCGCTCCCCATGTTCCCTAATTTATTACACTAAATACTTTTGTGCCACTATTCCTCTTTAACTCTATACCACTGCATTCTCTCTCCCCTCCCCTGAAATTACCCTTGCTATGGTCCTTTACTAATTTCCTGACCTCTGTGAATATTCTACATGGAACACACATATCTGAAGATTTAAGGTTAAAATCCACAAGTGAGATAAAACATATGATGTTTGATGTTTGGTTCTGGGTTTCTTCACTCAGAACAGATGTTCCCAGCTCCATCCATTTACCTGACTGCATTGGGGATTTTTGTTAACTTGACATAATCTGGGAAGCAGGAACCTCAGTCAAGAAAATGCCTCCACTAGCAGAGCCTAGAGGCAAAACTGTGGGTCAGTTCTTGATTAGTGGTTACTATGGGAGGATTCAGCCACCTGTGGGCAGTGTCACCCTTGGATACATAAGAGAGCAAACTGAGCAAGCTATGTGGAGCAAGCCAGTAAGTAGCATTTCTCCACTATATCTGCTTCAATTCTTGTTTTCAGGTTTCTGCTCTGTTTCTGTTCCTGCCTTAGCTTTCTTCAATGATGAATCTGATCTGGATCTATCAACCAAATAAGCTCTTTCCTGCCTAAGTTTCTTTCAGTCATGGTCTTTATCACAGCAATAGAAAGCAAACTAGAACACATATGATTCTCAGTTACAGTTTTCTTAGTTGCTGAATAATGTTCTATTGTGTAAATATATCAAATATACCACATTTTCATTATTCATTCACTAGTTAATGCACAACAAAGCTGTTTCCACTTCCTTGCTATTGTGAATAAAGAAGCAGAAGTGACTATGTATGTGCAGGTTATCACTATAGTGATATGTGGCCAAAAGAAGTATAGCTCAATCATGTAGTAGACCTCTTTCTAGTCTTTTGAGGAACCTCCAAATTCATTTCCAGAGAGGCTTCACCAGTGTGTATTCATATCAGCAGTGAATAGGTGTTGCTCCCTCCCCACATACATATCAGAATTTGTCATCATTTTTTTTCTGTATCTTAGCTATTCTGTTTGGGGTAACATAAAAATCTCAAAGTTTTATGTTGCATTTATCTGATTTATTTAAACATTTCCCAACCATTTATAATTCATAAGTTGAGAGCTGTCTATATGGTTCTCTGATCATTTTTAAAGTGTGTGTGTGTGGTTAAAGTGTGTGTGTGTGTGTGTGTGTGTGTGTGTGCATGCACACGCAAGTGTGTACAAGCGCGTGCCTGCCACAAATGTGTGGATGCCTGAGAAGGCTAGAGGCTTCATTTCCTCTGCAGCTGGCATTACAGGTTTCTGTGAGTCACTTGACATAGGTACTGGGAATTGAACTCTTGTCCATAGAAGAGTAATATGTGCTCCTAACCATTGAACCATCTTTCCAGCCCCATGTCCCACTTTTTTCCTATTTTATTTATTCACATTACACTCCAAATGCAGATCCCCTCTTCTCCTGGTCCCCCCTCCATACAGCCCCTCCCTCACAGCCCTCCCCTTTACCTTTGAGAATGGGGAGCTCCTCCTGGGTACCAATCCACCCTGACACATCAAGTCACTGCAGGACTAGGTGTATCCTCTCCCGCTGAGGCCAGATAAGGCAGCTCAGTTAGGGGAATGTGATCCACAGGCAGGCAACAAAGTCAGGGACAGCCCCTGCTCATTGGGGGACCTGCTGCACATCTGCTACATATGTTCAGGGGCTTTAGGTCTGCAACATATGTGTAGGAGACCTAGGTACATCCCATGCTTCCTCTTTGGTTGGTGGTTCAGTTTCTGGGAATTGCTAAATTGCATTTGCTAAGACGGTCATTTCCACAATATTAACTTTATCAATCCATGAGTGTGAGAAGTCTTTCCAATTTATCCTTTCAATTGTATTTTCATTGCCTTTACTTACTTGATTAGATTTATTCCATTAGATATTTTGAGACTACTGTGAATGGAATTGCTTCTGAGGTTTATTTTCTGGAATGCTTGTTACCTGTGTACTCTTTGTAATTTTGTATTTTTATGAATGTGTTTGTCAGCTATAGGGTACTTCTGGTAGAATCCTTAGATTCTTTCTATATATGGAGTCATATTGTCTGCAAATAAGAATAATTTAAGCTCTTTTTTTCCTTTTCATAGTCTTGATCTCCTTCATTTGTCTTACTGCCATAGGTAAGACTCCTGACACTATTTTGAATAGGAAAAGGAACAGCCAACATCTTTGTCTAGTTCCTAATTTTAGTGAAAATATTTAGATTTTTTTCCCTCCATTTAGCAAGATAATGGCTTGGGCTTTTTGTTTGTTGTCGCCATCATATTAAGATATGTTGTCTCTATCCCTAGATCTTCTAGGATTTTTATCATGTTATTGAATTCTGTCAAAGAGCATTTCTGCATCTAGTGAGATGATCATGTGGTTTCTGTCCTTGAATCAATTTGTGTAGTGAATTATGGTTATTGATTTACATATGCCGAACCATTTCTGCATCTCTAGACTGAAGCCAACTTGATCCTACAGGATAATCTTTTGGAATTGTTCTTGAATTTTGTTTTCAAACAATTTTATTGAGAGAATTTTCATTCATGTTTATTCATATTTAGAGACATTGGCCTAGAATTTTCATTTTTGTTGAGTCTGTATCTGGTTTTGGTATCTGGATGATGTTGGCTTCATAAAATGAGCTGGAAAGTGTTCCTTCATTTTGAACTGAATTAGAATCATGTCTGCACCCCTTTTCTCTCTTCAGTACCTCCCAGCTATTCTCCCTCAAACTCCACCTGTGTTGCTCAATTCTCATGTTGATAACATCTTTTCCATTGATAATATGTATTATATATGTGTATATGCACAAATATATATTTATATTTATTTATATGCATTTATTTATTTATATTATTATATATAAATATATACACATGTATACATATATAAATTTAACCTGCCAAGTCTGTTTTTGTTGTTTGTGTGTACAGTTTCAAGGCTGACCACTATGCAGTTAACAGCCAATACAAGAGTTCATCCCTGGAAGAACTCTCATCCTGGGCTAAATCTCATTCTCCCAGCAGTTACCAGTTGCTAGTAGTTCTTTGTCTAGAGATGAGAAACCTCAAAAATTCCCCCTACCATGTTAATATATTGCTATTGTTCTGGTCTTGTTAATGCAGACATTTCTAGAAGAGACTGTTTCCCAGTTTCTGGCCTTCTGGCTCTCCCAATCTTTCCGCCTTCTCTTCTGTGGTGTTCCCTGAGCCATAGACTCAGGATCTGTGATGTAGGTGTATCTATTGAGGGTGGGCTGCCAAAGATCCATTGATCTCTACATCGTACTGTACTTTGTTAGGTCAGCATAACTACTTACTACGTTTTAAATCTTATCCTTATACCTTCTCCTTATATCCTCAGATAACTGGAGCTACCCTTACTCATCAAAGAGTCTTCTCTCTCCAGAAAATGGAGATCATCACAGAAAGGTACTAGATAATGCAGAGTTCTTTTTTTAAAAAGTTTTTGAGATTATGATAATTTCTTGTGATTTATTTTTTGTGGATATTATTTTTAATTTTTAATTTCTAATTCCTTCTTCTCTCATATATTATATCCTGACCATAGTCTCCCACCCTCTTCTTTTCCTAGTTCCTTTTCCCCCTTATACTCCCCATTCCTCTTCCTTTCCCTTCAGAAAAAGGCAGGCCACCCAGGAATATTAGCCAAATATGGCATATTAACTTGCAGTGAGACTAGACACCTCCCCTCATATTAAGGCTGGACAAGGCAGCCCAGTAGGAGGAAAAGGTCACAAAAGCAGGCAAAAGAGTCAGGGGCAGCCTCTACTTCCACTGTTAGAAGTTTCACATGAAGACCAAGCTACACAACTGTAATATAAGTGCAGAGGGCCTAGGTCAGACCCATGCAGGCTCCCTGGTTGACAGCTCAGTTTCTGTGAGCCCCTATGAGCCCAGCTTAGTTGATTCTGTGGGGCTTTGTGTGGTGTCCATGTCCTCTCTGGCTTTTACAAATCCTTCCTTCTCCTCTTCAGCAGGATTCCCTGAGCTGCGCCTACTATTTAGCTGTGACTCTCTACATCTATCTCCATCAGTTGCTAGATGAAGCCTCTCTGATGACAGCTGGACTAGGCACCAATCTAGGAGTATAGCAGAGGATCATCAGGAATCATTTCATTGACTGTTTTTTGTTTTGTTTACATTTTGCCATTCCTTTTGGTTTAGAAATTCTATAGAAGCTTTTCAGTTTCATGTTGTTTTGCGGGTGTTATTTGTTCTTGATTTTACAGAGCCTTCAGATGCATCATGCATCAATTTGAGGTCTCTCATTTTTTTTCATGGTTCTACTCATGAATACAAACTTTCCTCTGAGAATTCCCTTCATTGTGTTCCAAAAATTTTGTTGTACTTGACTTTTAAACTTTCCATCTTTATTTTATCCTTGATTCTATGTTCATTCAGTAGTGTGCTGTTTAATTTCTGTGAGTTCATGTACTTTCTACTGAAGTTTCTATTTAGCTTTATTCAGGTTATAACCATATATAATGCTGGATGTAACTTTAAATTACCCATATTTGTTGACTTTGTTTTGTGTTGGGGGGGAAGTTTCATGAGCTGCTGGGGTGCACATGGACTCTTTGGTACTTGAACAGAATATTCTATAAATGTCTGTTAGTTCTGTTTGATTTATGATGTCATTTAATTCACAGATTTTTTTTTCTGTTCAGCTTATTTTTACATGACAATGAAATAGTTAGAATTTCTATTACTGAAATAAACCGCTATTATCCAAAGCAACTTGGGTGGAAAGGGTTTACTTCAGCTTACAGCTTGTAAAGTCCACCATCAAGGAACTAAAAGTAGAAACTTGGAGGCAGAAGCAGAAGCTAAGGCTATGAAGGAATTCTGCTTACTGCCTTTCTCTTCATGGCTTACTTGCTCAGCACTCAGAACCACAAGCCCAGAGATGTCACTGGCCACAGTGGGCTGATCCACATCAATCATCAATTTACAAGCCCCACAGGCTTGCCCAAGATCAATCTGGTGGGAATATTTTCTCAATTGAAGTTTCCTCTTCCAAGACGACTATAGCTTATGTCAATTTGATAAGAACAAGACAACACAACCTGTTAGTTAGAGATTATACTGCTGTGACAAAACATGACCAAAAAGCAAGTTGGGGAGGAAATGGTTTCTTTAGCTTACACTTCTACATTGCTGTTCATCATCGAAAGAAGTCAGGACAGGAACTCAAACAGGGCAGGATCCTGGAGGCAGGAGCTTATGTAGGGGCCATGGAGGGGTGCTGCTTACTGAATTGCTCAATCTGCTTTCTTATAGAACCCAGGATACCAGCCCAGAGATGGCACTATGCACAATAGTCAAGGCTTTCTCCCATTGCTCACTAGTTGAGGAAATGCCTTACGGAGGATTCTTTCTGTTTGATGACTCTAGCTTGTGTCAACTTGACACATAAAACTAACCAGTACAACCTGTTTCACAGAATGTCTCTGTTTTCCTCTTAAATATTCAAAGTTTCAGGCCTTAAATTAATGCCATTGGTCCATTTTTAATTAATTGTTGTAAAGGATGTCATACAGAGATATGGTTTTATTCTCTATATAGATTCCCAGCTTTCCCAACATAATTTGAGAGGATATCTTTTCTCCAATGTGTAATTTTTTTATGTATTTGTAAAGAATAAGGTGGTATAGCTATAAAATGTACCTCTAGGTCCTTTATGCTTTACACTGGCCTATGTCTCAGGTTTTATGCCAGCACCTTACTCTATTTGCTACTATGGCTCTGTATATTTTATATCAAGGATATGATTACTTTTGCTCATGATTACTTTGATTATCCAGGTCTTTTGTGCTTACTTATAGATTTTATGTATTATTTTTCTATTTCTGCAAGGAATGCTATTGAAATTTGAATGAAATTTGATTCAGTCCTTTGATATCAGTAATCTTTACAATATTAAATCTGCTATCCATGAACATGGGAGGTCTTTTGTTCTTATATTGTTTTCTTCAGTTTCTTCCCTCAGTGTTTTAAATTTTTAATTGTACATTAGTGTTTTTATTATTATTTGGCAGGAGTGTTAGTCTTTTCTGGTCCAATCTATTTGATGTTCTGCAAACTTCTTGAATGTTTATAGGCATCCCTTTCTTTAGGTGGGGGACATTTTCTTCTATGATTCAATTAAAAATATTCTATAGGCCTTGGAGCTGGGGCTCTTCCCCTTTATGTATTCCTATTATTCTTAGGTTTGGCCTTTTCATAGTGTCCAAGATTCCTTGGATGTTTTGTGCCATGAAAGTTTTAGATTAACATTTTCTTTGACCAACGTATCAATTTCTTCTATGTTATTTATGCTTGACATTTTCTCATCTATCTCTTATATTCTGTTGGTGATGCTTATGTCTGTAGTTCCTTTTCTTTTTCCTAGGTTTCCCATCTCTAGAATTAACTCAGTTTGCATTTTATTTATTGTTCCTATTTCCATTTTTAGGTCTTGAACAGTTTTATTCATTTCCTTCACTTGTTTGATTGTATTTTCCTGTATTTCTTTAATAGATTTATTCATTTTCTCTTTAAAGGCCTCTATCATCTTTATAAGATTGGATTTAAGGTCGTGCCCTTGTGCTCTGGCTGTGTTAGGATATCTAGGGCTTGCTGTAGTAGGAAACCTGGGTCCAGGTGATGCCATGTTGCCCTTGTTCAATGGAATAGAATTGAAGACCCAGAAATAAACTCATACACTACATACATGTGATATTTGACAAAGAAGTCAACACCATACAATAGGGAAAAAAGAAAGCATCTTCAACAAATGGTGCTTCTAATTGTATATCTACATGTAGAAGAATGAAAATAGGTCCATATTTATCACCCTGAACAAAACTTAAGTCCAAGTGGATCAAAGACCTCCACATGAAGCCAGATACACTAAATCTAATAGAAGAAAAAGTGGAGAACTGCCTTGAACACATTGGCACAGCAGACAACTTCCTGAATAGAACACTAACAGCTCAGGCACTAAGATCAATAATTAATAATTGAGATCTCATGATACTGAAAAGTTTCTGTAAGTAAAAAAGCACCATCAATACAATAAAACAGCAGTCTACAGAATAGGAAGATCTTCACCGACCCTACATTAGACAGGACAAATATCGAAAATATATAAAGAATTCAAAAAAAATTAAAATTAGACACCATAAAACCAAAGAACACAATTAAAATTTGGTGTACAGAACCAAGTAGAGAATTCTCTAATGGCTGAAAAGCACTTAAAGGAATGTTTAATGTCCTTAGTCATCAGACAAATGAAAATCAAAATGATTCTGAGATTCCTTCTTACACCTGTCAGAATGGGTAAGATCAAAAACTCAAGTAACAGCACTTGCTGGCGAAGATATGAAACAAGAGGAACACTCCTCCATTGTTGGTGGGAGTGGGCATCAAATGTTGTGTTTTACAAAAATAAAGAGAGAAGGAATATGTCTGGTGGATGTGCTGTCAGGTGTGGGGGGAGGGGGTGCCTCTTCGAGCCCATGCTGAGGCATCCCTTCCTCCTGAGGGATCAGCCACATACACTGTATAGTATAGAATAGAGTTCATGGTATGGGGAGGGGAGTTGAGAGGATAGTAGAGACAGAGAAAGGGAGAGAGAGAGAGAGAGAGAGAGAGAGAGAGAGAGAGAGAGAGA
>NW_021604685.1:858110-920849 GCF_004785775.1 Grammomys surdaster | reverse complement strand
AAGAAGAAGAAGGAGGAGGAGGAGGAGGAGGAGGAGGAGGAGGAGACAGAGAGAGAGAAAGAGAGGGAGAGAGGAGAAGAGAGGAGAGGAGAAGGGAGGAGAGGAGAGGGGAAGAGAGGGGAGGAGAGGGGAAGAGAGGGGAGGAGAGGGGAGGAGAGGGGAGAGGAAAGTAGAGACCAGCCATGATCACATGGAGAGAAAGGGGGGAGGGGAATGGGGAGAGATGGGGAGCAGGAGGGAGAGGACAGAGCTAGAGTAAGAAAAAAAGAGAGAGAGAGAGGAGGTGGTGGCAAGCAGCCCCCTTTATAGTGAGTCAGGCACACCTGGCTGTTGCCAGGTAACTGTGGGGCAGAACCTAGACAAAATGCTAACACAACTACTTTGAAAATCAATTTGGCAGTTTTTCAGATTATTGGTAATATTTCTACCTCAAGACTCAGCTATATTACTCCTGGGCATACACCCAAAAGATGAGATGGGACACTTTCTCAACTATGTTCATAGCAGCTTTATTCGTAATAGTCAGAAATTGGAAACAACCTAGGTGTCCCTCAACATGTTGAGTCTAACAGAAGAGCAAGTGGGAAATACCCTTGAATGCATTGGCACAGGAGAAAATTTCCTGAACAGAACACTAATGCCTCAGCCTCTAAGATCAACAATGATAAATGGGATCTCACGAAATTGAAAAGATTCTGAAAGGCAAAGGACACTGTCAATAGGACAAAACGGCAGCCTACAGATTGGGAAAAGATCTTCACTAACCATACGGCCAAGAGAGGGCTAATATCCAAAAGATATAAAGAACTTAAGAAGATAGACTCCCTTCTGCCCCTGCCTGGTCCTCCGGGCTGGAGCAGACACAGAGTCGGTCTGCTCCCGTCCTGTGGAGAAACTGAATCCTGAGTCATCCAGGGGCCACTGCACTCAGAGCAGCTGGTAAGAACTCCATCTCACTCCCTAAACCCCAGAGATAGATCAGGGAGCCAGGGACATCCAGGGCACAGCAGCTACCCAAACCCCGCCCCTCCGGAATTCCACTTCCCTTCTGCCCCTGCCTGGTCCTCCGGGCTGGAACAGACACAGAGTTGGTCTGCTCCTGTCCTGTGGAGAAACTGAATCCTGAGTCATCCAGGAGCCACTGCACTCAGAGCAGGTGACACAGAGTCGGTCTGCTCCTGTCCTGTTGAGAAACTGAATCCTGAGTCATCCAGGAGCCACTGCACTCAGAGCAGCTGGAGCCACTGCACTCAGAGCAGCTGAAACTGAATCCTGAGTCATCGAGGACCCACTGCACTCAGAGCAGAAGGATTTCCAGATCCAAGAGGTGGCCTGAGTCCCAGGAGTTATTCCACCCAGGAGATTAGGAGCATAAGACCACAGAGACCTCTGGACTCTGAGGAGCTCTGCAATAAGCAAGATACCTGAAATACAGACTCCAGTTTTACACAGTGAGGGCAGGTACCACTAGAGTTAACCAGATGGCGAAAGGCAAGCGCAGGAACATAAGCAACGGAAACCAAAGTTTCTTGGCATCATCAGTGCCCAATTCTCCCAATATAGCAAGCCCTGAACACCCCATCACACCTGAAAAGCAGGATTCAGAATTAAAATCACTTCTCATGATGATGATAGAGGATTATAAGAAGGAATTAAGTAACTCCCTTAAAGAAATACAGGAGAGTACAAGTAAACAGATAGAAGCCCTTAAAGAGGAATCACAGAAATCCCTTAAAGAAATGGAAGAAAACACAAAGAAGGAATTAAACAAAAACATTCAGGATCTGAAACTAGAAATAGAAACAATAAAGAAAGTTCAAAGGGAGACAACCATGGAGATAGAAAACCTAAGAAAGAGATCAGGAGTCACAGACGCAAGCATCACCAACCGAATACAAGAGATAGAAGAGAGAATCTC
Organism: Grammomys surdaster; assembly: GCF_004785775.1. Lineage (NCBI taxonomy): Eukaryota > Metazoa > Chordata > Mammalia > Rodentia > Muridae > Grammomys > Grammomys surdaster. The sequence goes on along the minus strand of NW_021604685.1, from coordinate 918,931 downwards.
AAATGCAGAAGATACGGTGGAAAATATTGACACAGTTGTCAAAGAAAATGCAAAACGCAAAAAACTCCTAACTCAAAACATCCAGGAAATCCAGGACACAATGAGAAGACCAAACCTAAGGATAATAGGCATAGATGAGAATGAAGATTCCCAACTTAAAGGGCCAGTAAATATCTTCAACAAAATTATTGAGGAAAACTTCCCTAACCTAAAGAACAAGATGCCCATAAACATACAAGAAGCCTACAGAACACCAAATAGACTAGACCAGAAAAGAAATACCTCCCGTCACATAATAATCAAAACATCAGATGCACAAAACAAAGAAAAAATACTAAAAGCAGTAAGGGAAAAAGGTCAAGTAACATATAAAGGCAGACCTATAAGAATTACACCACACTTCTCACCAGAGACTATAAAAGCCAGAAGAGCCTGGACTGACATCATACAGACACTAAGAGAACACAATTGCCAGCCCAGATTACTATACCCAGCAAAACTCTCAATCACTATAGATGGTGAAACCAAGATATTCCATGACAAAACCAAATTTGCACAATATCTTCCCACAAACCCAGCACTTCAAAGGATAATTGATGGAAAATGCCAACACAAGGAGGGAAACTACAACCTAGGAAAAGCAAGTAAGTAATCTTCCAACAACCCCCAAAAAAGATACAAACATAACTTTACCTCTAATAACAAAAATAACAGGAAGCAACAATCATTTTTCCTTAATATCTCTTAACATCAATGGTCTCAATTCCCCAATAAAAAGACGCAGACTATCAGACTGGATACACAAACAAGACCCAGAATTTTGCTGCATACAAGAAACGCACCTCAGTGACAAAGACAGACACTACCTCAGAATAAAAGGGTGGAAAACAATTTTTCAAGCCAATGGTCCCAAGAAACAAGCTGGAGTAGCCATTCTAATATCAAATAAAATCGACTTTCATCCAAAATTAATCAAAAAAGATAAGGAAGGACACTTCATACTCATCAAAGGAAAAATCTACCAAGGTGAACTCTCAATTCTGAACATCTATGCTCCAAATGCAAGGGCACCTACATACATAAAAGAAACTTTACTAAAGCTCAAAACACACATTACACCTCACACAATAATAGTGGGGGATTTCAACACCCCACTGTCAGCAATGGACAGATCATGGAAACAGAAACTAAACAGAGACACTTTGAAATTAACAGAAGTTATGAACCAAATGGACTTAACAGACATCTATAGAACATTTCATCCTAAAACAAAAGAATATACCTTTTTCTCAGCACCTCATGGTACCTTCTCCAAAATAGACCATATAATTGGTCACAAAACAAGCCTCTACAGATACAAAAAGATTGAAATAATCCCTTGCATCTTATCAGATCACCACGGACTAAGACTGGTCTTTAATAATGACAAAAACAATGGAAAACCCACGTACACATGGAAACTGAACAACTCTCTACTCAATGATGACTTGGTCAAGGAAGAAATAAAGGAAGAAATAAAAGACTTTTTAGAATTCAATGAAAATGAGGACACATCATACCAAAACTTGTGGGACTCCATGAAGGCAGTGCTAAGAGGAAAGCTCATAGCTCTAAGTGCCTACAAAAAGAAACTGGAAAGAGCACACACTAACAAGTTGACTGCACAACTAAAAGCTCTAGAACAAAAAGAAGCAAATACACCCAGGAGGAGTAGAAGGCAAGAAATAATCAAACTCAGGGCTGAAATCAACCAAATAGAAACAGAAAGAACAATACAAAATATCAATAAAACCAGGAGTTGGTTCTTTGAGAAAATCAACAAGATAGATAAACCCTTAGCCAGATTAACCAGAGGGCACAGAGACAGTATCCAAATTAATAAAATCAGAACTGAAAAGGGAGACATAACAACAGAAACTGAAGAAATTCAAAAAATCATCAGATCCTACTACAAAGGCCTATACTCAACAAAACTGGAAAACCTGGATGAAATGGACAATTTCCTAGACAGATACCAGGTACCAAAATTAAACCAGGAGCAGATAAACCATCTAAATAGTCCCATAACCCCTCAGGAAATAGCAGCAGTCATTAAAAGTCTCCCCACTAAAAAAAGCCCAGGACCAGATGGTTTTAGTGCTGAATTCTATCAGACCTTCAAGGAAGACCTAATACCAATTCTCTTCAAACTATTCCACAAAATAGAGACAGAAGGAACACTACCCAATTCGTTCTATGAAGCTACAATTACACTCATACCCAAACCCCACAAGGACCCGACAAAGAAAGAGAACTTCAGACCAATCTCCCTTATGAACATCGATGCAAAAATACTCAATAAAATTCTAGCAAACCGAATCCAAGACCACATCAAAACAATCATCCATCATGATCAAATAGGTTTTATCCCAGGAATGCAGGGATGGTTCAATATTCGGAAATCCATCAATGTAATCCACTATATAAACAAACTTAAAGAAAAAAACCACATGATCATCTCACTAGATGCTGAGAAAGCATTTGACAAAATTCAACATCCCTTCATGATAAAAGTCTTGGAAAGATCAGGAATTCAAGGCCCCTACCTAAACATAGTAAAAGCAATTTACAGCAAACCAGTAGCCAACATCAAGCTAAATGGAGAGAAACTTGAAGCAATCCCACTAAGATCAGGGACTAGACAAGGTTGCCCACTCTCCCCCTACCTATTCAATATAGTACTGGAAGTCTTAGCCAGAGCAATTAGACAGCAAAAAGAAGTCAAAGGGATACAAATAGGAAAGGAAGAAGTCAAAATATCGCTATTTGCAGATGATATGATAGTATACTTAAGTGACCCCCAAACTTCCACCAGAGAACTCCTAAACCTGATAAACAACTTCAGCAAAGTGGCTGGTTATAAAATCAACTCAAACAAATCAGTAGCCTTCCTCTACATGAAAGATAAACAGACTGAAAAAGAAATTAGGGAAATGACACCCTTCACAATAGTTGCAAATAATATAAAATACCTTGGTGTGAATCTAACCAAGCAAGTGAAAGACCTGTATGACAAGAACTTCAAGTCTCTGAAGAAAGAAATTGAAGAAGATCTCAGAAGATGGAAAGATCTCCCATGCTCATGGATTGGCAGGATTAATATAATAAAAATGGCCATCTTGCCAAAAGCAATCTACAGATTCAATGCAATCCCCATTAAAATCCCAACTCAATTCTTCACAGAGTTAGAAAAGGAAATTCTCAAATTCATATGGAATAACAAAAAACCCAGGATAGCGAAAACTATTCTCAACAATAAAAGAACTTCTGGAGGAATTACCATCCCTGACCTCAAGCTGTACTACAGAGCAATAGTGATAAAAACTACCTGGTATTGGTACAGAGACAGGCAGGAAGATCAATGGAATAGAATTGAAGACCCAGAAATGAACCCACACTCCTATGGTCACTTGATCTTTGACAAAGGAGCTAAAACTGTCCAGTGGAAAAAGGACAGCATTTTCAACAAATGGTGCTGGTTCAACTGGAAGACAACATGTAGAAGAATGAAAATTGATCCATTCTTATCTCCTTGTACAAAGCTCAAGTCTATGTGGATAAAGGACCTCCACATAAAACCAGATACACTGAAACTAATAGAAGAGAAGGTGGGGAAAAGCCTCGAATACTTGGGCACAGGGGAAAAGTTCCTGAACAGAACTCCAATGGCATATGCTCTAAGATCGAGAATTGACAAATGGGACTTCATAAAATTGCAAAGTTTCTGTAAGGCAAAGGACACTGTCAATAGGACAAAACGACAACCAACAAATTGGGAAAAGATCTTTACCAATCCTTCATCTGATAGAGGGCTAATATCCAATATATACAAAGAACTCAAGAAATTAGACTCCAGACAACCAAATTACCCTATTAAAAAATGGGGTATAGAGCTTAACAAAGAATTTTCAACGGAAGAAACTCGAATGGCCGAGAAGCATCTAAAGAAATGTTCAGCATCCTTAGTCGTCAGGGAAATGCAAATCAAAACAACCCTGAGATTCCATCTCACACCAGTCAGAATGGCTAAGATTAAAAACTCAGGTGATAGTAGATGCTGGCGAGGGTGTGGAGAAAGAGGAACACTCCTCCATTGTTGGTGGGACTGCAAGATGGTGCAACCACTTTGGAAATCAGTCTGGCGGTTCCTCAGAAAATTGGACATAGCATTACCCGAGGATCCAGCTATACCACTCCTAGGCATATACCCAGAAGATGCTCGAACATATAACAAGGACATATGCTCAACTATGTTCATAGCAGCCTTATTTATAATAGCCAGGAGCTGGAAAGAACCCAGATGTCCTTCAACTGAGGAATGGATTCAAAAAATGTGGTATATTTACACAATGGAGTATTACTCAGCTATTAAAAACAATGAATTCGAGAGGTTCCTAGGTAAATGGATGGAACTAGAAATTATCATCCTGAGTGAGGTAAGCCAATCACAAAAGAAGACACATGGTATTCACTCACTGATTATTGGATATTAGCCTAGAACCTTGAAATGCCCAAGATGCAACTCACAGGCCACATGAAGCCCATAAAGAAGGAAGACCAAGTGAGGGTGATTCGGTCCTTCTTAGAAGGAGCAACAAAATACTCAAGGGAGCAAATATGGAGACAAAGTGAGGGACAGAAACTGAAGGAGGGGCCGTCTCAAGACCACCCCACCTGAGTATCTATCCCATGTGCAATCACCAAAGGTAGATGCTGATGTGGAAGACAGGAAGTGCATGCTGATAAGAGCCTGATATGGATATCTCCTCAGAGGCCTTCAAGAGTCAGACATATTCAGAGGCAGATGCTCACAACTAGCCATTGAACTGATCATGGGGTTCTCAATGGAGGAGTTAGAGTGAAGACTGAAGGAGCTGAAAGGGTTTGTGGCACCATGAGGAGAGCAACAATACCAACCAACCACAGCTCCCAGGGTCTAAACCACCAGCCTGGGAGCACTTAGGGGGGGATCCAGGGCTTCAGCTGAATATGTAAAAGTGGAGGGCCCTGCTGGGCATAGGTGGAAGAAGAGAACCTTGACCTCATGAAGGCTGGATGCCCCAGGGGGTGGGAATTTTGAGGGTGGGGAGGTGGGAGTGGGGGGGGTGTAGATAGAGGTTACATCCACAGAGAAGAAGGAGGAGGGGCGAGGGGATTGGGGGTTCCGAGGGGGTGGTGGGGGATGGGGTAAGGGGACAACATAGGAAATGTAAATAAATCATCCAATAAAAAAAAAAAAAAAGAAAACATAAAAAAAAAAAAAGAAGATAGACTCCAAAAATGAAAAAATAAGTAACCCAATTAAAAAACAGGGTACAGAGCTAAACAGAGACTTCCCAACAGAGGAATCTTGAATGGCTGAGAAGCACTTAAATGTTCAAAATCCTTAATTAACAGTGAAATGCAAATTGAAACAACCCTGAGATTCCACCTTACCCCAATCAGAATGGCTAAGATTAAAAAACTCTAGTGATGAGAAGAAGGTGTATTCTTTTGTTTTAGGGTGAAATCTTCTGTATATATATGTTAAATTCACTTGGTGCATAACTTCCTTTTGTTTCACTGTGTCTCTGTTTAGGTTCTGTTTCAATAACCTGTTTAATGGTGAGAGATGGGTATTGAAATCTCCCACTGTTATTGTGTGGGGTCCAATGTGTGTTTTGAGCTTTAGCAATGTTTATTTTTATGAATGTGGGTACACTTGCGTTTGTGGCATTGATGTTCAGAATTCAGACTTTCTCTTGGTGGATTTTTCCTTTGATGAATATGAAGTGTCCTTCCCCATCTCGCTTGATGACTTTTGGTTGAAAATCTATTTTATTAGATATTAGAATGGCAACTCCCAGGTGTTTGTCAGTCACAAGACAGGCCTGAACAGATACAAGTAAATTGAAATAATCCCATTCATCTTATCAGATCACCACAGACTAACACTAGACTTCAATAACAACAAAACAACAGAAAACTCACATACCTATGGAAACTGAACAACTTTTCTCTACTCAATGATAACTTGGTCAGAGAAGAAATAAAGAAAGAAATAAAAGGCTTTCTGGAATTCAATGAAAATGATGACACAGCATCAAACATGGGACACAATGAAAGCAGTGCTAAGAGGAAACTTTATAGCACTAAGTACCATGGTAAAGAAATTGGCAAGATCTTACACTAACAACTTAACAGCATACCTGAAAGCCCTAGAACAAAAAGGAGCAAACACACCCAAGAGGAAATAGTCAAATTCAGGGCTCAAATCAACCAAATAGAAAATGATATAAAGAATCAACAAAACCCAAAGCTGTATGTTTGAGAAAATCAACAAGATAGATAAACCCCCAGCCAAACTAGCAAATGGCACAGAGACAGTATCCAAATTAACAAAATCAGAAATGAAAAGATAAACATAATAACAGAAACTGAGGAAATTAAAAAAAAATCATCAGATCCTAGTACAAAAGCCTATATTCAACAAAACTGGAAAATCTAGATGAAACGGATGATTTTCTAGACAGATACCACGTACCAAAGTTAAATCAAGATCAGGTCAACTATCTACACAGTCCCATGTACCCAAAGGAAATAGAAAAAAACTTGCAACCAAAAAAAAAAAAAACCAAAACAAACCAAAACAAAACAAAAACCAGGGCCAGATGGCTTTTAGTGAGGAATTCTATTAAACCTTCAAAGAAGCGCTAATACCAACACTCTTCAAACTATTCCACAAAATAGAAACAGAAGGAACACTACATAATTCATTCTACAAAGCCACAATTACACTGATACCTAAACCACACAAATATCTAACAAAGAAAGATAACTTCAGACCAATTTTGCTTATGAATATTGATGCAAAAATACTCAATAAAATTCTAGCAAACCGAATCCAAGAACACATCAAAACCATCATTCGCCATGATCAAGTAGGCTTCATCCCAGGAATGCAGGGTTGGTTCAACATACAAAAATACATTAATGTAATCCACTATAAACAAACTCAAAGAAAAAAATCACATGGTCATCTCATTAGATGCTGAAAAAGCATTTGACAATATACAACACCCCTTCATGTTAAAAGTATTGGAGAAATCAGGAATTCAAGGCCCATACCTAAATACAATAAAAGCAATACACAGCAAACTAACAGCCAATATCAAATTAAATGGAGAGATACTTGAAGCAACCCCACTAAAATCAGAAACAAGACAAGGCAGCTCACTCTCCCCATAACTATTAAATATAATATTCAAAGATAGAGCAGTAAGACAACAAAAGGAGATCAAGGGGATACAAATTGGCAAAAAAGAAGTTATCACTATTTGCAGATGATATATCATCATAAGGGACCCCAAAAATTCTACCAGAGAACTCCTAAACCTGATAAACAACTTCAGCAATGTGGCTGGATATAAAATTAACTCAAACAAATCAGTAGCCTTCTTCTACACAAAGGATAACTGGGCTGAGAAAGAAATCAGGGAAACAACACCCTTCACAATAGTCATGAATAATATAAAATATCTTGGTGTAACTCTAACCAGGAAAGTGAAAAGTCTCTGTGACAAGAACTTCAAATCTCTGACCAAAGAAATCAAAAAATACATTAGAAGATGGAAAGATCTCTCCCATGCTCATGGATTGGCAGGATTAGCATAATAAAAATGTCTGTCTTACCAAAAGCAATCTACAGATTCAATGCAGTCTCCATGAAAATTCTACCTCAATTCTTCACAGACATAGAAAGAGTAATTCTCAAATTCATCTGGAATAACCCAGGATAACAAAACCTATTCTCAACAATAAAAGAACTTCTGGAGGAATCACCATACCTGACTTCAAGCTGTACTACAGAGCAGTAGTGATAAAAACTACATGGTATTGGTACAGAGACAGGCAGGAAGATCAATGGAATAGAATTGAAGACCCAGAAATGAACCCACACACCTATGGTCACTTGATCTTTGACAAAGAAGCCAAAAATATACAATGGAAAAAAGAAAGCACCTTCAATAAATGGTGCTGGTCTAACTGGCAGTCTGTATGTAGAAAAATGAAAATAGATCCATATTTGTCACTTTGCACTAAGCTCAAGTCTAAGTGGATCAAGGGCCTCAACATAAGACCAGATATGCTGAATCTAATAGAAGAGAAAGTGGGAAAGAGCCTCAAACTCATTGGCACTGGGGAAAATTTCCTAAACAGAACTCCAATGGCTCAGGCTCTAAGATCAAGAATTGATAAATGGAACTTCATGAAACTGAAAATCTTCTGTAAGGCAAAGGACATACTCAGTAGGCCAAATTACCAAATCGGCAACCTACAGACTGGGAAAAAAATTTTCACTAATTCCACATCCAATAGAGGGCTAATATACAAAATATATAAAAAACTCAAGAAGCTAACCTCCAAAAAGCCAAACAACCCAATCAAAAAATGGGGTATAGAGCTAAACAGAATTTACAACAGAGGAATCTCGAATGGCTGAAAAGCATGTAAATAAATGTTTAAATTCTTAATCATCAAGGAAATGCAAATGAAAACAACCCCGAGATTCTACCTTATTCCATTCAGAATGGTTAAGAAGAAAAACTCAGGTGACAGCACATGTTGGTGAGGATTTGCTGGTGGGATTGCAAACTGGTAGAACCACTCTGGAAATCAATCTGGAGGTTCCTCAGAAATTTGGAAATAGATCTACCTGAAGACCCAGTTACATCACTCTTGGGCATATATCCAAAGGATGCCCCACAATACCACAGGGGCACGTGCTCCACTATCTTTATAGCAGCCTTATATGTGATAGCCAGAATCTGAAAACAATCCAGATGTGTCCCTCAGAGGAAGAATGAATACAGAAAATGTGGTACATTTCCACACAGCTATTAAGAAAGAGAATATCATGAGTTTTGCGGGTAAATGAATGGAATTATAAAACATCATCTCATCCAAAAGGATATGCATGGTATGTACTCACTAATAAGTGGATATTAGCCAAAAAAGTACAGAATACCTAGGACACAATCCACAGAACTCAAGGAGGTTAGCAAGCAGAAGGGCCCAAGTGAGGATGCTTCAATCCCAATTGGGAGGGAGAAGAAAGCAATCATAGGAGGCAGAGGGAGGGAAGGATTTGGATGAGAGAAGGGAGGGGGATGGGAAAAGGAGAACATGATCAGGTATGGGAGGGCTGGAGACAGGAGAGAAGCCCTGAGGGCCAGCAGAATGAATGGAAATATGAAACCTCGTTGGGTGGGAGGTGGGGGGGGCTCTAGAAAGTACCAGAGCCCTGGGAGGTGAGAGACTTTCAGGACTCAAAGGGTGGGACCTTAGATGAAATGCCCAACAGTGAGGAGAGGGAATTTGTAGAGTTCACCTCTAGTAGAAAGACAGGGCATCAAGTAGGAAAAAACTTGAATTTTTCAAACCAAACAAACCCAGAATTGTTCCTGTCTAAAAGAACTGCAGGGACAAAATTGGAGAAGAAACTGAGGGGAAAGAGGTTCAGTGACAGGCCCAAATTGGGATCCATCTCAAGAGGATGCTCCAAGGCCTGACACTATTACTGATGCTATGGTGTGTTTATAGACAAGAGCCTAGCATGGCTGCCCTCCGAGAGGCCCAACAAGCAGCTGACTGAGACAGATGCAGATACTTACACCCAAACAATGGACAGAAGCTGGGGACCCCTGTGGCAAAATTAGGGAAAGGCTGGAGGAAGCTAAGGAAGAAGGTGATCTCATAGGAAGACCAGTAGTCTCAACTAACTTGGATCCCCGGGATCTCTCAGACACTGAGCCACCAACCAGGCAGCATATACTAGCTGGTCCAAGGCCCCTGACATATCTACAGCAGAGGACTGCCTGGTCTGGCCTCAGTGAGAGAAGATGCACACAACCCTTGAGAGACTTGAGGCTCCAGGGAGTGGGGAGGTCTGGAGGGGTTGGGGGTAGCATCCTATTGGAGACAGAGGGGAGGAGGAATGGGATGAGGGACTGTGGGAGGGTAAACCGGGGTGGGGATAGCAACGACTGGATTGTTAAAAAAAGTAATAAAAAAATAATATAAGAAGGGAGAAAGCTTGCATACAGCAAAAGATACAACCTGAACAACTGAGAGACAATATTTCAAATGGAACAATCTGATGGGCTTGATAGCTAGAATTTATAAAGAACTCAATAATATTTAATAACAAAATGTAAATAATCTATCAATAAGTGGGCAAATAAATGGAACAAATAATTGCTAAAAAAAGAAACACAAATGATGAATAAATATTTGAAAAATTTTCAATGTCAAAATAAAACCCTTCAAGTGACAGCACTTGCTGGAGAGGATGTGGAGAAAGAGGAACACTCCTCCATTGCTGGTGGGATTGCAAACTTGTACAACCACTCTGGAAATCAGTCTGGCAGTTTCTCAGAAAATTGGAAAGAGTCTTACCTGAAAATCCAGCTGTATCGCTCCTGGGCATATACCCAAAAGATGCTCCAACATATAACAAGGACACATGCTCCGCTATGTTCATAGCAGCCTTATTTATAATAGTCGGAAGCTGGGAGCAACCCAGATGTCCCTCAACCAAAGAATGGATACAAAAAATGTAGTTCATTCACATAATGGCATACTATTCAGCTATTAAAACCAAAGACCCAATGAATTTTGCAGGCAAATGATGGAACTATAAAATATCCTGAGTGAGGTAACCCAAAAGGACATGCATGGCATATACTAACTTAAAAGTGGATATTAGCCATAAAGTACAGAATACCCACAACACACCCCACAGACCCTAAGAAGCTAAACAAGAAGGAAGACTCAAGCTAGGATACTTGAAGCTGACTTACAAGGGGGAATAAAGTAGTCATTGAAGGCAGATGGAGGGAGAGGACTGGGTGGGAAAGGGGACTGGCACGGAAATGTGGGGTTCCAGATCAGGTGTGGGGAGAAACAAGAGAAAGGGCCAGAGGGCCAGGAGAATGAATGGAAATCTGTAGCTGCCAGAGGTAGGGGACAGGTGCCTAGCATAACTGTCCTCTGAGAGGCTCTCCCCCAGCAACTGACTGAAATACATGCAGAGACCCACATCCAATCAGTGGACAGAGCTCAGGGACTCTTAAGGAAGAGTTGGGGGAAAGACTGAGGGCCCCTAAAGTGATAGGAACTCCACAGGGAGACCAAGAGTCAACTAACCTGGACCTTTGGCAGCTCTCAGAGACAGAACCACCAACCAAAGAATATACACATGCTAGACCTAGGCCCCCTGCACTTATATAGCAGATGTGCAGTTCAGTCTTCATGTCAACTGGAACAGGCACAATCACTAAAGCTGTTGCCTAACTGTGGAATATGTTCCCCAAACTGTGCTGCCTGTCTGGTCCCAGTGGGAGAGAATGTGCCTAGACCTGCAGAGACTTGATGCCAGGGTTGTGGGACACTGGGGGTAGAGCTTCACCCTCTCAGAGAAGAAGGGGAAGGGGGATTGTGGTAGGGACTATGTGAAGGGGGCACCAGGAGAGGGGCAGCAATCAGGATGTAAAGTGATTTTTAAAAGGATGAAATTTATAACAGCCAGGGAAATATTATATCTCCACTACTGTGCTCAGCCATCTTACTATAGGAGGCCTTGAATAATTCCAACATAGTCGAAGCACAGGACAAAGACCTCAACACCAACTCCATGAAGATAAATAGAGATCTTAAAGAGGAAATGTATAAATCCTTTAAAGAGACCAAGCAAAACACAAACAAAAAAAAATGGAGAAAATAAATAAATCCCTTAGAGAAAGCCAAGAAAACACAAATCATTGAAGGAAAGAATAAAACTGTTCCAGACATGAAAATGGAAATAGAAACAATAAAGAAAACACAAACTGGCAACTAACCTGGCCCCTAGGAGCTCCCAGAGACAGAACTACCACCAAAGAGCATAGATGGGCTGGTCCAAGGCCCCCAGCACTTAAGTAGCAAACGGCTGCCTTGTTTGGCCTCAGGGAGAGAGGATGCACCTTATCCTGTAGAGACTTGATGTGCCAGGGTTGGGGGATACCTAGGATGGGTATCCATCCTGGTGAAGTGGGGGGGATGGGGGAACGTCTTTGTAAGGTGGGACTGGGAGGGGGCAGCATTTGGGATGTAAATAATTAACTAATAAAAGGAAATACTCAACATCCTCAGCCACCAGCAAATCAAAACTACCTTGAGATTCCATCTGACTCCTGTCAGAATGGCCAAGATCACTAACACAAGTGATAGCCCACACTGGTGAGGGTGTAGAACAATGGGGACACTCTTCCCTTGGTGGTGGGAGAGCAAACTTTTATAGCCACTATGCAATCCAATATGGTGGTTCCTCAGAAAACTGGGAATTGATTTAACAAGATCTAGCTATATAAAAAAGTGAAACTCCTTCCTACCACAAGGATGTTCAACCATGTTCACAGTAGCTTTATTCATAGTAGCCAGAAACCAGAAGCAATCTAGATGGTTCTCAGCTGAAGAATGGACAAGGAAAATATGGTATATTTATACAATGGAGTAAATATACTTATTTATAAGTAGATAAATAAATATATTTATAAAATATAAATAAATAAGTATAAATATAAATATAAAAGTAAATGTAAAAGTAAATTTATTTATTTATTTATTTATTTATTTATTTAATATATTTACTCAGCTGTTAAAAATGACATCATGAAATTTACAGGTGAATGGATACAACTAGAAAAAATAATCCTAAGTGAGGAAACTCAGACTACAAAAGACAAAGATAGTACATATTCTCTTATAAGTGGATATTAGCTGTTAATTAAATGATAACAAAACTACAATCTGTAGATGCAGTGAGGTTAGGTGAAGAGTTGAATTCTTGTGGGGAAGTACGGCTCTCCCTGGAAAGGAGAAATAGAATATATTTTATGGGTAGACTGGGAGCAGGTTGGGATGGTATCAGGTGACAGGAATGGGGTGAAATGAGAGAATAGGGGAAGAGACAGCTGGAATTGGAGGACATTTGGGGAATGGTGTGGAAACCTAGTATAGTGGAAGCTTCCTGGAATCTATGAAGGTGATACTAATGAGGTCTCCTAGTAACAGGGGACAAGAAGTCTCAACTGAACAGCTCTGTAGCCAGGCAAGACTTCCAGTGGAGGGAACTGAGTTGCTGGCCAAAGGAGTCTCATGGAAATCCCCAGGCTGATGCAAAGAAAAAGGACTGCTTTCCACAAACTGGCAGCAGGACCCCACTGCTGAGGACAGCACCCACACAACTCATTTGACATGGAGAAGTTGAGCTCATGCCTACATGGGGCTTTCACCCTTATATTTGAGTCTCTTAGGTGCGGGATGGTACTCTACAAGCTACTGGAAGTGAAACATGGACACCAACACAGCCACGAATCTTTTGACTTACAGTCTGTCCTGGCTGCAAAATATGCTAGTGCAATGGTGGCACAGAACTTGTGGGAGTAGCCAATCAATGTCTTATTTGACTTAAGGCCCATTCCATGAAAGGAACCCCTAATAAACATTGCTTAACCAAGAGACAAGATGACTGGTCTGCAAAAAAAAATCAATAAAATTATTTCTAATGCTATTCTGCTATACTCATAGATCAGTGCTTATACAATCATCATCAGAGAGACTTCCTCTGGCACCAGATGGGAACAGTTGCAAAGACCCACAGCCAGACAGAGAGACAGAGTCTAAGAAGGACTCTATCCAATCCCTAACCTTAGAGCTCAGGAAATCCTGTGGAAGACAGGGAGGAAAGATTGTAGGTGTCTGAGGAGATGCAGGACACCAGAAAAACTCTGCCCTCTGAATCAACTAAGCACAGCACTTACGGGCTCACAGAGACTGAAGCAGGAAGCACAGGGCCTACATGGGTCTACAGCAGGTCCACTGCATGTATTTTATAGCTCTTAGCTTAGTATTTTCATGGGACTCCGGACTATGAGAATGAGTGTGTCTCTGAATCTATTACCTGCTCTTGGGACTCTTCCTCCTGTTGTAATGCTGTATCCAACTTTGATATGATAGTTTTTGCCTCATTTTATTATACCTTATTTTGCTGAGTTGCTTGTTATCTCTTAGAAGCCTATTCTTTTATCATGAAAGACAAAAAGGATTTGGAGGGGAGGAGGAGGGGATGTGGGAAGAAACTGGGAGGAGAGGAGAGAGGGGAAATTATAATCAAGATATATTGTAGGAGAAAAAAATCTAGTTTCAATAAAAGAAAAATGACAAAGGATAAGAGGATAGTTTAAAATATGTATAATAAAAACGCCTTATAGAAGTTGAGTGGAGAAACATAAACATAGGGGCTTTTTTTTTTTTACATCTATGCTGACTTGAAAGGTGAAATAATTCTCAGATCCTTCTGGCTTTCATAGGTTCCAAGTGGTCTTGTCCTTGGTTCCTTTTTAAACATGTTCCTTATTGCTATACAGAAAAAGTTACTGTTTTTCCTTAATAGTTTGTCTGTGTGTGTATGATATGGGTGGATATACATGACTTGGAACATGCGAGAAGGTCAGAGGACAAATATGTACAGTCAATTCTTCTATTCTTTTATATGAGTTCCAGAGACAGAACTCAGATAATCAGGTTTGTACAGGAAGTGCCTTTGCCCCTACGCCATCTCACTAGCTCTCTAATTTCTGTATGTTGATTTTATATCTAGCTACTTTCCCTAAATGTTTATTATCAGTTCTAGTATGTTTTGGTGGAGTCTTAAGGCACTTTTCTATATGTAGTTATGTAGTTTGCAATTAGAGATAATTTCACTTCTTTCTTTCTAAGTTGTCAGTATTGTATCTTCTTGGGTGATCCTTTCCTCCTCCATAGTCCCTTAATAGGTACATAACCTCTGTGGTTATTTGGACTGTAGCATACATATTATAAGCTTAAAGGCTAACACCCACATATATAATAAGATGCAATATTTGTCTTTCTGGGTCTGTGTTACCTCACTCAGAAGGTTTTTTGGCTAGCTATACCCATTTACCTATAAATTTCATAACTTTCACCAATGTAAATGGTTTTATTTCCTCAGTAGAAAGGATGAGATTTTTAAAGTATGTCTTTATGATTCTCTGGATTTGCTCAGTGTCTATTGTAATGTTTCCCACCTTTCACCTCTAATTTTATTTATTTGGATATTCTCTCTCCATCTTTTAATTTGGCTAAGGGTTCATCAATCTTGTTGATTTTCTCAAAGAACCAAATGGCCATCTCATTGATTCTTTGTATTGTTTTTTGTTTGTATTTTATTGATTTCAGCCTGGAGTTTGATTATTTCTTGCCTTTTTATACTTTTGGTTACTGTTTCTTCTTATTGTTCTAGTGCTTTCAAGCGTGTTGCTAAGTTACTAATATGAGTTCTGTCCACTTTTGTTCTGTTTTTATGTAAAATTTAGTACTATGAACTTGCCTCTTTAAACACCCTTCCTTGTGTCACTTAAGATAGAGTATGTTCTCTTCAGGTTCCATATCCCCACTGTTGGGCACCCGTGTTGAGTCCCGGGAGCCTCCCCCATCCCAGGTCTCTTGGACTTTCTAGAGGTTCCTCCTACCCCCACCCCTGGGAGCTGTATATTTCCATTTATTCTCTTGGCCTCCTGGGCTTCTCTCCTGTTTCCCCACATACGTGATCTTCCTCCCATTTTTCCATCTCCCTCTCCTCTCCCACTAAGGTACCTCCCTCTTTCTGCCTCCCATGATTATTTTGTTCCCCCTTCTAAGTGGGATTGAAGCATCCTCATCCTCATCCTCACTTGGGCCTACCTTCTTGTTTAACTTCTTAGGATCTGTGGGGTATATCATGGGTATTCTGTATCTTTTGGCTAATATCCACTTATTAGTTATTACATACCATGCATGTCCTTTGGGGTCTGTGTTACCTCACTCAAGATGACATTTTCTAGTTCCATCCATTTGCCTGCAAAATTTATGATGTCCTTGTTTGTAATAGCTGGATATTATTCCATTGTGTAAATGAACCACATTTTCTGTATTAATTCTTTGGTTGAGGGACATCTGGGTTGCTTCTAGTTTCTGGCTATTATAAATAAGGTTGCTATGAACATAGTGGAGCATGTGTCCTTGCTTTATTGTGGAGCATCTTTTGGGTATATGCCCAGGAACAGTATAGCTGGGTCTTCAGGTAGAACTATTTCCGTTTTTCTGAAGAACTGACAGACTGATTTCCAGAGTGGTTAGACAGAGGGCCCAGTGGAAGGATGGAGACGACAACTCACCTTCAAATTTTTTGACCCAAAATTGTTCCTATCTAAAAGAAATTCAGGGACAAAAATGAAGCAGAGACTGAACAAATGGTCAACAAATGACATGCCCAATTTGGGATCCATCTCATGGGTGGGCATCAATCCCTGATACTATTACTGATGCTATGTTGTACTTTCAGACCAGAGCCTAGCATGGCTGTCCCCTGATAGGCTCTACCAGTAACTGACTGAGACAGAGGCAGATACTTAAAGCCAAGCATTACACTGAGGTCAGGGACCCCTGTGGAAGAGTTAGAAGAAGGACTTGAGGAAATGAAGGGGATAGCAACCCCATAGAAAGACCAACAGCGTCAACTAACCTGGACTCCTGGGAGTTCTCAGAGACTAAGCCACCAATCAAAGAGCATACACTGGCTTGTCTGAGGCTCCTGGCACATATGTAATCGAAAATTGCCTTGTCTGACATCAGTGGGAGAAGATCCTGTAGAGATTTGATATGCCCAGGGAAGAGGGATGCCTGGGGGTGGGGGGGAACCCTCTCAGAGGTGTAGGGGAGAGAGGATGGGGGAAAAAACTCTGTGAGGGGGACAACACTGGGATGTAAATAAATAAAATAATTAGCAATTAAAAAGATGGAGTATGTTGTGCTTTCATTTTCATTCAATTCTAAAAAAAATTTTAATTTCTTTCTTGATTTCTGCCTTGAGCCATTCTTCATTTAGTAGTGAGCTGTTTAGTTTCCATGAGTTTGTATACTTTCTGCTTTTTGGTTGTTGTTACTGATATCCAGCTTTAATCCATAGTGGTCAGATAGGATGCAGGGTATTATTTCAGTTTTCTTTATCCGCTGATACTTGCTTCATATTCTAGCATGTGGTCAATTTTGGTGGAAGTTCCATAAATTACTGAGTAGAAAATATACTCTAGTGTTTGGGTGAAATGTTCTGTCTGCGGCTTATATATGCTTGTGGAAAGAGAGAAATAGTAAATATGCTCAGTGTGAGGGGCTTTCTGAAGATATTTTGAGTTGTTTGCTTTGTGATTTTAAGCATTCCTGCAGAGTGGAATGTTTTGCTTCCCCTTTAACACCTGTGTCTTAATGAGCTTTCCCCCAAGATGAAAAGAAGGTGTCAGTCAATGTACTGCCGTGAAGAGACACCATGATCAGAGCAACTCTTATGAAACAAAACATTTACTGGGACTTGCTTATCGTTTCAGAGGTTTAGTCCATTCTCATCATGGTGGGGAGCATGGTATGGCAGCACACAGTAGACATGATGCTGGAGAATTAGCTAATAGTTCTACACCTAGATCCATGAACAGGTGGAAGAGAGACTCTGGGATTGGCCTGGACTTTTGAAATTTCAAAGCCTCCCTAGGGACACACTTCCAATAAGGCCTAATCTTTTCAAATTCGGCTACTCCAACATGACTAGGCACTCAAAATTTTTTTATGGAGTAGAGTAACGTGAATGTATGGTGTGTATTAAGATATTAGCTATTAAGTTTAGGAACAAAAGGGAAACAAGCAGAGGAAAACTAGCAACAGAATCTGTATGTACTTCCTTCTGTTTTCCCACATTTCCTTTCTTCATTGTATCTGAAATGAGTGTTTTGCCACCATTACCCACTTCACAGGATGGATGATCTTCAATTATCCCTTGCTTACTTTCTGGAGATTGTAGCAACCCATAAATGGATGCATGCATTGCATTCTTCATCCTTGGTTTAATTTTTACAAAAGATTTATTTATTTATGTATATAAGTACACTGTAGCTGTCTTCTTGCACACCAGAAGAGGGCATCAGATCTCATTACAGATGGTTGTGAGCCACCATGTGGTTGCTGGCAATTGAACTCAGGACCTCTGGAAGAGCAGTCAGTGCTCTTAACCACTGAGCCATCTCTCCAGCCCCTAAAGTTTTCTTTTTTAAAGATTTATTTATTTTATGTATATGAGCACACTGTAGCTGTCTTCAGACACACCAGAAGAGGGACATCAGACCCCATTACAGATGGTTGTGAGCCACCCTATGGCTGCTGGGAATTGAACTCAGGACCTCTGGAAGAGCAGTCAGTGCTCTTAACTGCTGAGCCATCTCTCCAGTTCCCCCCCTTTTCCCTTGGTTTAATTTTGATAGGTCATATATACATATATACATTTCAAAAGAAATTCTAAGGTTTTTTAAATATAAAATTTCAAGGTATTTTGTAATGATCCTTTAGTTTTCACAGGTGTTTGCTTTAATCTCCCTCCTTTCTTTCCATTTCCAATTTTGTAAATTTGTTTTTTATTTCTTTTTATTAATTTGACTAAGTGCTTAACCCTATTGTCTATCTTTTCAAAGAACTAATTTTTTTGTTTCATTTTCTTTTTTGAAAATTATGTACATGTATATAATGTTTAAATCAATTTAGTGTCTTTTTACTTGATTAAAATATAATTACTCCCTTATGCCATCTCTCTGGGGGGCCTCTCTCTCCTCCCTCTAATCATTCACATACCCTTCACTCCCTTTCAAATTCATGGCCTTTTAGTCTTTAATTATTTTTATACACATATATGTGAGTATATAAATGCAACCTGCTGAGTCTGTTTAGTGGTGTGTGTGTGTGTGTGTGTGTGTGTGTACACATACACTTGAAGTTGTTGAAGTTGGATAACCATTTAGGGAGCTCGTCTCTGGGGAAAATTAATTCTCCTTCTCTCAACAAATTTTAATTGCCTATAGATTGTCATCTAATGATGGACACACCTACAATTTCCTCCCATCCATATTGACATGATAACTGGTGTTGTCACTGTTCAGGTCTTGTTTAAGTACCCATACTGTTAAGATTTCATGGATATAGTTCCGTAGCCTATATAGAAAACAACAATTTTGCAGCAGATTTCTTGGATCTCTGGCTTTTACCATTTATCTGCCACCCCTTCTATGATGTTTCCTGATCCTTAGGTCTGGAGCTGTACTGTAGATTTATCCAGTGGGTCTGGAGTATCGATAGATGTCTCTTAATTCTATTAAGTATATAGGGAAGTTTTAGTATGAAGTTTGTTATAAAACATGTTATTTACAGATATCAGATAAGTGGATCTTGCCTCTAAACCAATCATTTACTTTGTTCTTTAAACTGGAGAGTTAAAACCATTTGTGTGTGTGTGTCTGTGTGGGGTGGGTCATACACATGCCATAGCATCTATGTGGAGGACAGAGGCCAACTTTCAGAAGCCAATTATCTTTTTACACTACATAGCTCTCTAAGTCTCACCTGTATTGGTCTGTATATCCTTTTCTAGATTTGGAAGTTTTACTCAATAATTTATTTTTTAATTTTTGAAGATGTACTTATTTTATGATTATGATCATTTTTCCTGAATGACATGCATGCCTGATGCTTGCAGAAGTCAGAAAATGGCAGAGGATCATCTGGAACTGGAGTTATGGATGGTTGTAAGCCAATATGTGGGTCCTGGGAACTGAACTCAGGTGTCCAAGAGCATCAAGTACTCTTAACAGCTGAGACAACTCTTCAGCCCCTAATTTCTTAGTTTTGAAAAGATTTACTTTTAAATCTGTGTGTGTGTGTGTGTGTGTTTGTGTGTGTGTGTTTGTGTGTGTGTGTTCCTGTGAAGATCAGAAGATGAGGTCAGATCCCCTGTCCTGAATGTATAGGTGGTTGTGAGTTGACTGTAGGTTCTAGAAACTGAACTCAGGTCACCTGGAAGACCAGTCAGTACCCTTAACTGCTGAGACTTTTCTCCATCCCCTTCTTCTATATTTTATTGAGAATGAATTTCAAGTATGCAATGTGTATTTCAGCTTCTTTTTCTACCCCATGCATCCTTAAGTTTGCTGTCTTATATCCTGAAATTATTGAAAGCAGTAGTTATGCTTGCTTATTTTTCTATTGTTGTCTGAATGTAATAGTTCCTACTATTGCCTTCTGTTTTATCTAGATTATCAGTAATACACTCTTATGTATTTTAATTTGATTTCATTAGTTTTTCATTTCAATTTTTTAGTCCATGTTTCTGACTTCTGAAGCAACACTTGAATTCAGAACTTCCTGTCATCAACTTACTAAATTGACTTCTTTATTCATCTGTGTGACTCATCCTTGGGGCCACTGGTCATTTTTCAAACTGAACCTGGACTTTTTTTGTGTGGAAGTCAACCATTTCATATCTTTGGATTTAACCATTAGGCATTGTGGTCTTTCAACAGCCATGTTTTCTAGCATTTTCCTATTTCTTGTGTTTCTAAGTTGTGACTTGGGCATTTATTGAGGTGACTGTCCCTTTCCTAGCTTTATTTTGGGGATATTTTACTGGTCAACCTTATTTTGAGGTCTCAACCACAACACTGAAAGAGAAGAAAACCACCTGCTGCTCTAGCAACACCACCAAACTAAGTTACAAGAAAAGATACAATTTAAATCTAGTCAAAGTCCGATATATGCCAATAACAGTAGAAAATAAAATAGCAACGGTAACGCAGAATAAGCTGTGAAGTTAAACATTCACTAGGAGAGATGTAATTTTAAAAAAAGAATATAAGGAATGTGGGCATAAAAAAAGAAAAGCAAAGAACACATGTTAAATAAAAGAAAAAATAGTAAAAATGAAGAACGTGAACTTGCATCATCCGGAAAAACACTCAGGACCTTTTTCTGCTGAGCCATCTCTCAATCCCCTTCTGTTACACTTTACTGAGAAATGGACTGAATTCAAATGTAATGACTACATTTTTTGGTGGAGGAAATTTCAAAAGGGTGTGTCATTCAGGCTGTAGCATAGTCACTGTTCATTGTACTTATTCAAGTCTACAGTAAGATCAAGATACAAGGAGAGGGGCTGTATAGATGATAGCTGAAGGGTTGAGAGTACTTGCTGCTCTCGCAGAGATCTGGAGTTCAGTTCCCAGCACTCAAGTTGTGTTGCTTACAACTGTGTATAATTTCAGCTCTAGGTGATCCAATGCCCTCTTCTAGCCTCCATGGGCTCATGTATTCATATGCACATGCACACATATAAACAAACAATTTTTTTTAAAAAGAAGAAAATGTAGAACAGATAGGTATGAAAAATGTAGTTTGTTCAGGAAATGATAGTAGGTTTAAAATTGTGGAGAAAGGAGATGAAGACAAAGCATCTGTAACTGATTAGAGAGAGACATTAAAGAGAAATCTCCTGTTTGTTTTTGTTTTTTGTTTTTTAGGGCAAAGTTACATGTTGTGACAATGTTAAAACATTTGTAAGGAGAGAGCTTAAACTGAAAATTCAGCTGAAGGGTTTCTCTGCTCAAAAATAACTGTCTAGGAAAGTGTTTTACCAGGTTCAGCAACAAAGACACACAAAGGCTAATACTGCAGTGATAGAAGGAGCTAGACTTCACCTTGACATCTCAGCTGAACTTGGAAGCACTGTACCCATGGTGATGCTTTTACAGACATATGAAATGAAAGACTTGGGGGTAATCAAGTCTTGTGCCCACATTCCTGAGAGGTGTTGAGACCAGGCAATCTACTTGTAAGGAGTCCCTAAAAGTCCATTTCATGAAACGGGGAAAGTGAAGTTAAGTTGCAATGAAAACTCCAGGATTTTGGAGGTACTGGTACAATAAGACCTCTACTGAGAAAATTTGAAGGTATCCATGGTGTCATTACAGAGAGCAAACCTGGCGGAGTAGGGATTCCCAAGATTTTTGGAGCCCAGACAATGTCATCATAAGTCCCAAATGTGACACATCAAGGTATAGGATTTGCTGTTTCCACTGCTAGGTTTTGCTTTTGTTTTAATCTGATTTTTCCTTGCTATTATCAGATCCCTCCCCTTTGAAATGGAATTGTTTATTCTGGAGCCTTGTAGGTTGGAAGTATGTAACTTGTTTACTGATTTCATAGATATTCAAGGTTAAGATTCTCTTGAGTTTTAGAAAAAAGATCTTATACTCTAGAATAGTGTTGGGATGGACTAAATGCATCTGAAACTGAATCTTTAGAGTCCTGAGCTAGAATGTTATGGTCCAAAGTTACGTATTTAAGAATAAAATTGAGTGGTAGAGTTGTAAACACTAAATTTGACTGCCAACTTGATGGAAGTTGGAATTTCCATGAGAATATACCTCTGGCTGTGTCTGGGAGGTTGTTCCTAGAAAGGTTTAACTAACAAAGAAAAATCTATCCTGAATGAACTGCAAACCCAGACTAAACAAAAGGAGAAATGTAGCTGAACAGCAGCATTCATCTTTTTGTCTTTCAGACTGTGAATGCAACATGACCAGTTTATGCTTTTGCTTAAATACCTTCCCAAGCATAATGAGATGTACCATCAAACTGTGTGTCAGAATAAGGACTTCTTTTCTTAAGCTCCCTTTGTATAGTATTTTGTCATATAAATGAGAAAAATAACTAGTAAATTCTTCTCCTTTCTGCCTTTCGGTGGGTCCCTTCCTCACAATAGCCTCCCCATTTGCTGTGGTGGGAGATCCCCTCACACACCTTGTATACATATATGTATATATTGAAATTTAAGTTCTGAATATAAGAGAAAATATGTGATACCTTTTCTTTCATTTCAGTTTAGGCCTGTTCCTCCTCCCTCATACTCTTTTTCTACTTCTGTGTCATATATAATATTTATGCTTTTATATCTATACTAGACACAAAAGGAAAAAGTCAGTCTTTCTTCTTCCAGAATCTGAGTTATTTTAGTTAAAATGATAAATCTCTGGCTTACTCAATTTTCCTTCAAACAAAACACCTTTCTGTATATACCACAATTTCCTTATCCATTAATTGGTCTATAAGCATTGAGACTGATTATATATCTTGGTTTGTCTGAATAGTGCACTAAGAAACATGGAAGTATCTCTGTGGTATTCTTGGATCTTTCAGCTATACATTCAGGACTAGTATACTTGGACCACATGCTAGTTCTATTTTTAGTTTAGTTTTTTGGGGTTTTTTTTTTTTTTGGCTCTCATAGTGATGACAGTGTCACCAGGAGTCAGTATATTACTTTCTCATTGTTATTATAACAAATTACTACATGTATAGTAATTACTATTTTATAGTTTAAGAGGTCAATCTAAAATCAAAGTTTTGGCAAGGCTGCTTTCTTTCTTCAGGCTCAAGATGTTTCCCAACACTTTTCAGCTTTTAGATTCTACCTTCACTCCTATGCTCATGGTCCCCTTCATACACTCTCATTTCTTAATTCTGTAACATGTCTTGCTATTCTGATCCTGTTGCCTTCCTCTAGCATCGACTCTTGGCTAATCTTAATCATACAAGCTGGCCTTGAACTCAGAAATCCACCTGTCTCTGCCTCCCAAGTGCTGGGATTAAAGGCATGCGCCACCACCGCCCAGTTAAACTTCTTAAGTTAAAGAAACATACAAGGTTTATCTTACTATTTAACAGACTTACAGGCTTCAGAGATTAGTACATGGATATCTTAGTGGGGTAAATATTTATCCTACCATGGATAATCATTGAGTTTAGAAAAACCACAGAGTTGTAGGTGGTTAAGGCTATGAAGATAAGGAGAGTGTAATTTCTAGCTTGGGAAATGATATGAATACAGGTAGTGGATATAGAAACCAACATAATTTACAAGAAGAACATTAAAGAGACTAAGATAAATGAGGCAATTAAGTGGGAGGACAAAAGTCCAGATCACACTTTTGCCTTGAAGGCAGAAAGATCCCAGTGTTGTGTATTAGTGATTGGGAGTTACAGAAAGTTTCTAAGTGAGACTTCAACTGGCAATGTGTAAGCAGTGGTTTTGAAGATAATCAGTCTAGTAAGGACAGGACATTGGATTAAATATTTTGTTTCTGTTGAAGCATCACTAATAGCTAATGTTTCATCAAAAAACTTGAAGATAAATTGGTAACAATTCCAAAGGAGAATGAAAAGGCAAGGGAAGGATAATTCTACACTCTGTTGATCTATAGGGATGCAAGACACAAACAACAAAGAACTTCTTATGGTACTTTGTCATGGAAGACAATTTCTGTTTTAGAAGGAAAGGAAAAAATACATGAGGCTTACCTCATTGCCACATTACTTCCATCAATAACAATTGGTCTTAAATTATCAGTATTGTCTATTTCATCTTCAAGAGACAATTCAGGGCTTCCAATCTCTCTGGAGCTAGCTCCTCGGGGCAATAACAGACTTAAGTTGACTTGTGCTTCTGAATCACCTTTGTTTCCAATTCTGACAAGCTCTGCTAAAACATCATTAATAAGTGATTCTGGGCCTAGTTTATTAAGCACTGATTGAATTTGTTCTTCTGCATAGCCTAACTTGAGAGCAAAATCCATCTTGGCTTGGTATTCTTTCTCCAAGTCTAGCTTCCCATCCTGTAAAATGCTACTCTGGGAGAAGCTTGGCCGGTCCAGGCAGGGTGACCGACAGAGCGGGCGATGTGGCTTGGAGGGCATCTCTTTCTTCTTCAACTGAATATCTGCAGATTGGTAGCTGTTGTGGCCACTCATAAAGCTCATCTGTTCAGGGTCACTCTCAGAGTTCACCCATTCTTCAGGATCAGCATTGCCTCGGTCTGTGCTGTCCTCCTGCTTTGGTTGTTGCTTCTCTTCCTTGGAAGCACTCTTCTCCATTTTTGGTGTCTCCACTGCAGCTGTGGCCGTCATCCCGTTCACTGGGTGCTCTGAGATCTAATCAGCTATTTTTCTTTTTAACCTGCTTGGAATCCATGTACAGTGGCATTCCTCTAGAGTAGAATGCTGGGGGAGCAATGGTGCAAGAGTTTGTGTGTTTGGTTTTGTATGTTCAGATGTTAGCAGTCTCTACAAAGAAACACATATGGCATAATCATATATAGTAACATTTGGGGAAAAACACAGAATACATAGTTTTTCCCTCAGAAATTACAGATCCTCTCAAATTTGACTTTTCTGTTTACAATGGTATGAAGAGTCATTAATTCCAATAGTTCTAGATGAAATTTCAGTAGTGGTAATAAAACCATAACCCCTGAAACCATAGCTAAAGTTATTATTACAAATTTGAGAGACATTGCACTCCATCAGTGTGTGTGTGTGTGCGTGTGTGTGTGTATTAACAAGACTCTTTTTCTTCCTTTGTCCTGGGAAAGTATTTCTAGATACACACCAGATCTGTCTTGTTAAGCTTGCAGTCTACTCCTGAAAAGCATATCTTCATCATTACTATTTACAAAATATTAAGAATCTCATCTTCTAGGGAAATTGAATAGATATTAAAATTGCTTTTACACAACTAAGGTGTCATGTAAAAGAAACATTTACAAAGGCATGCTCTAGATGTGTGCAAACTCATTCCTTAATATATCTGCCATCTCTTTACTCATTGTAATTGGTAAATAAAAGAAGCAAACCAGCTATGCATAGTGATACATACCTCAAGTCCCATGAATTCAGGAGGCCAAGACAGGAGGTTCCCTTGAGCCTTGGGAGAGATATCTCTCCCTATAGGCAACAGAGGGAGACCCTGTAAAATAGAAAAGAAAATATCAACTCAACATGTTTGATAAACATTAAAATATTAATTACAGAAGATGATTAGATGCAATTTTATTTCTAACGTCTCATATACACACTCCACCTGTCCTGGCAGTTTTAAGTTCTATTTTTTTTTTGTCTTTTGTGATTTGAGTTTTTCTCATGTGTGAAGTGAAGATGTTCATTGATATCTCACAGAATAATTGTAATGATTACATGAAAAGGATGAGGATGCTTAGAAAAGTCAATAGAATGCAGTAAATTCTCAACATACATAAAGGAAGCAGCAGATTCCTCAGTGTACAACGTTTTTCTTTGGGTCAGTGTCTCACACTGTAGCCCAGGTTGGCTCGAACTCATAGAAATCCTCTGGCTCAGCTTCCTGAGTAGCAAAATTATAAATGTAAGTTATTGCATCTGTTTCAGAGCTGTTTTCTTTTTTACATGTTTGTTTTATTTTTGAAAAATTTCTCCCCATGTAGCTTGGCTAGCTTTGAACTTGTTATGTAGACCAGGATGGACTTGAACTCACAGAAATTCACAAGCCTCTATCTGTCCAGTTCTGGAATCAAAGGCATGTACAGCCATACTCACCTATTTGTTGGTTTATTTTAATATTTTTATTGTCTGAGATTATGATTACATTATTTTCTCTGACCCTTTTCTTCTCCCACTTAGCCCAATGTGCTCTTTCAAATTCATGGCCACTTTTTCTTTAAGTGTTCTTACATATTATTTTAAAGGAAAGTGGAGCAAGGCTATAAGGGCTGTGAGCATGGGAATTTTTTTCAGGCATCATCTGTGTTCACTAATACAAAACAAGGTTATCCATGTAACCAATATACTAGAGACTTCCAAATCATATCAATTCTATTTATACAGGCAAGAAGAAAAGCTACACATAGTTTTAACAGTGTCACAGCTGTTTTTTGTTTTTTTGTTTTTTTAACTTTGGGATTCATATCTGGAAACATTCATACAAAAATGACATTTCTGAACTGGTATTAAGGAAGTATGTAATGACTTCTCCAGTGACTTCACTAGTACTTTTGGCTTTAAATTTTTCTTTTTGCTGGGCATTGTGGCTCATGCTTATTACAGAAATATTTCCATGTGTTCAAGACAAGCCTGGTCTACACTGTAGGACTCTGTCTCAAAAACTTTCCCTTAGTTAATTACCCAATACAGAGATACCAATATTAACTTTGCTTTTCCCATTTATTGGGTTCTTAAAACTTTTAAGTTGATTTAATTTGTAATTCTTGCATTTATTGATTTATGTTTCGTTCTAGTCAGAATAATATCTAGTGTACAAAGGTACTGATTTTATTGTCTAGCTCTTATTCAAAACCCCCAAATCACTTAAAAAACCATTTGTGGGACTTTCTGTTTATTTTGGGCACACACTAAGTAAGTATAAAAGGCTATTTTGTTTCTCTTAGATAATATACTATAAATTTACTTTGCTGATCCTCTTCTAGTGGGACTTACATTGACATCCTGGGAAAATGTCCACCATGTTCATAAAGACACAAAACACAATTAAACTCACAGAAAATATTACCTAGACCAGCAACTCTTATTGAAATCATTAGTCAGTGCAAATTTTCTCACTTACAGTAGGAGAAAAAGACCTCAGTAGAAATAAACTTGGACCAACCTTTAAAATTATTAAAGAATTTTAAGAAAACTGTTATTTGTCCTATATCTTGTATTGGTATATGCCACATATATTTTTGTTTCAGAATGGAACCTGAAACAAATTTCTATACCTACATTCATTGTTAAATTAATTTTTAGCTAACATATAATTTAGTAGTTCACAATTATTCCTTATGTTTGATTTTACCTTATGTGTATTTCATATATCTATATATAATTGTGCACCCGCCACACACAGTCATATACTGTGTGTACTTTGCTCATATTCATCTGTCCTTTATTCTGCCTTTTTCTCTAACTCCGTACCTCTAGTCCCTTCTTCCCTCAAATATTCTTCTCTCTTCCTCTCTCCCCCATCTCATATATATATGATTTTTTGAGACAGGATGTCATGTAGCCCAGGCTGGTATAAATAACTTGGAGTATAGCTGATGATGACCTTGTACTTCTGATTCTTCCTTTGATTAATGCTTAATATTAATGCTGTAATAACCACTGATACGTAAGCTACATCTAAAGTGTGTGCTTTCTAGTCACTTCTTAAAATCTATTTTTTGAGTTCTTTGGCTAAAGACCCATTTTTGATTGCTCTTTCTAAGCCTGAGGCTCAACATATTGTCTAACACAGTTCTTATGAATGAAGAGATACTATACTCCTGCTGTCTTGTCCTAAGAAGTTTGCAAACACATACAAGTTTTCCTGAGACAACTCTCAGTCTCTGCCTATAATTCTGGTATAATTATTAGTTAAATCCTTTCATTCTCTAGAGTCTCAGCATCCATGTTTGTTTACCAGTACCCATGTGGTTGCTCACAGCCATCTGTAACTCCCGTTCCAAGGATTTTGATGCCTTCTTCTAGCCTCCAAGGGTACCAGGCCCCATTCAGTAAATAAATAAATATGAAGGCAAATACTCAGGCATGTAAAATAGAAAAAAAATAAGTATTTGAAAAAAGTAACATAACTGTCTTAGCCAATGTTTTCTTGTTTTGAAAAAACACCATGACCAAGGCAACTCTTACAAAAGAAAACAATTGGGGCTTGCTTACAGTTTCAGAAGTTTAGTCCATCATCACAGTGGGAATCATGGTGGCACACAGGCAGTCATTGTGCCAAAGATGTAGCTAAGAGTTCTATATCTGGATCTCAAAGCAGCAGAAAGAGAAAGCCTCTGGGCCTGGCTTGGGCTTCTAAAACTCCAAAGCCCATCCCTAGTGACACATTTTCTCCAACAAGGCCATACCCACCCTAACAAGGCCATATAACCTAACCTGCTAGTACATGAGCCTATGGAGGCCATTCTTATTCAAACCACCACATTAAACTCCTGCCCCCCATAGGCTTGTAGCTGTATCATAATGCAAAATGCAGCTAGTCAAAGTTTAAAAGTCCCCATAGTCTATCATAGGCTTCCATCAGATAGCATGACCCAGATTAAATCTGGATTAAATATCTGGATTAAAGATATGTCTTCCTACCTCAAAGATTCAGATTGGAAGTAGATAAAAATCTCTCACAGGTATGCCCTCCAATTTTGGGTTTTAGTTAATTCCAGATGTAGTTAAGTTGACAATCAAGAATAGCTATTAGAGCAACAGATTCTGTTGTTTTTAAATGGGGACTTGATATAGATAGCAAAATGTGTATCTGAATATAAATTGTGCCTAAGTTGCTAATTATTTAAAAGCCTATGGACTTATAAGGTATACTTTAAGAAAATAGTAACAACTTCTGGACAATAAAAAGTATTTAAAATTATAAACACATGAAGATCAATATGATAGAATGATTTGGTCAACATCACATGCTTAATATTACTAGTGAGGAAAGATAAATGAAAACATTGAGGATGGCTTTGAAGTGATTGTAAATGGGTGAACTTAGATGATGTTTTAGCTACCACTGGTAGGAGGAATTAAAAAGAGTTGTTATATTTCATTGCTATTGAGTTGAAGAAAATCACAAATCATCAAAGTTTGGCATAGTTTTGAAAATCAAATTAGTTGGATGAAATTGTGGAACTGGATTAGTTAGCTTTAGAAATTCAGAGGTTTGCCACCAGATACCTATAACTCGGTTAAGATCATCCTGAGTGAGGTAACTCAGACCCAAAAGGACATGCATGGTATGTACTCACAAGTGGATAATAGCCTAAAAGGTACAGAATACCCAAGATACAATCCACAGAACTCAAGAAGGTTAATATGCCAAAGGGCCCAAGTGAGGATGCCTCAATATCACTCAGGAGGGAGAAGAAAGCAATCATGGAAGGCAGAGGGAGGGAGGTAGGGATGGATGGATGGATGGGATAGAGGAGGGGGAGGGAAAGGGGAAAGGGGAACACGATCAGGTATTGGGGAGGGGGAACAGAAGTGAAGTCCTGAGGGCCAGAAGAAAGAATGGAAACAGGCAACCTTGGGAGGTAGGAGGTAGGGGATCCTCTAGAATGTACCAGAGACCTGGGAGGTGAGAGACTCTCATCACTCAAAGGGAGGGACCTTAGATGAAATGCTCTACAGTGAGGAGAGGGAACTTGTAGAGGCCACCTCCAGTAGAAAGACAGGGGATCATTTGGAGGGATGGGGTTGCCATCCCACAGTCAAAAACTCTGACCTAGAATTGTATCTGTCTAAAAGAATTGCAGGGACAAAAATGGAGAAGAGACTGAGGGAAAGGAGGTCCAGTGACCGGCCCAAATTGGGACCCATCTCAAGGGGAGGCTCCAAGGCCTGACACTATTACTAATTCTATGGTGGGTTTACAGACAGGAGCCTAGCATGGCTGTCCTCTGAGAGGCCCAACAAGCAGCTGACTGAGACAGACACAGATACTTACACCCAAACAATGGATAGAAGCTGGGGACCCCTGTGGCAAAATTAGGGAAAGGCTGGAAGAAGCTAACGAGAAGGGAGACCCCATAGGAAGACAAGCAGTCTCAACTAACCTGGACCTCCCCACCCCGAGATCTCTCAGACACTGAGCCACCAACCAGGCAGCTGATCCAAGGCCCCTGACATATCTATAGCAGAGCACTGCCTGTTCTGGCCTCAGTGAGAGAAGAAGTACCTAACCCTCCAGAGACTTGAGGTTCCAGGGAGTTGGGAGGTTTGGTGAATTGGGGGTGGGTGGGGTGGGAACATCTTCTTTGAGGTTGGGGTTTGGGAAGGAAGAATGGGATGAGGATCAGTCAGAGGGGGATAATGATCCAACTGTAAAAAATGATTAATTAATAGTACTAATAATAATGTAAACATAATATAATTAAAGCTAGGTGATTTAGCATGTATTCCTGGCACTCAGGAGGCTGACCTTCGAATCAATGGGAAATATACTGCTTCAACACAGCAAAAAATAAATACAAGTGAATAAATAATCATTTGCAACTGAATCTAAAGCAGCAGAGAAACATATGCTGGCAAGAAATCCAAATATCGTCTCATAGAAATTTCACCAAGCCAAAAGGGCAGTTCTACTTTCTTCTCCTAACTAGAATCCTTTTATTTTGTAACAAAATTCATCCAGTTTCCAGTTTCACAGAGCAGTTTTCCAGGGCCAGCTTTACTTTAATCCATTTCAAAATGTGGTACACAATACCTACCAGAAATAGAACCATCTTGCCATGTTTATTAAACTAAAATAGTTAAATGCTAAAATAATGTCCAATAGCCATATAGGGTAAAGCTATCCAGAAACAACCAAATAGCAATCTTGATTATCTTCAAGTGGCTAAACCACTTGATGACTGTTTTGTAAGAATGCATGTTAATTTCAAAATATACCCTCATCCAAAAAACAATTTGAACAGAATTACTCTCTATGGATGAACATAGATTATTAAAATCTAAGAAATCTAAGTGGTAGAGATGAGTTACCGCCCTATAAGTTATTGATCAGGAAGGGACAAAAGACCTTCATAATACCACGTTATTGCCCTTGCTCTTGGTTGCCCAAAACAAATAAATGTTAAGACCTTATTGATAAAAACAAAACATATTTTGGTAGCAGAACATAGAGAAACCAATTTGGAACTAGAACATACCATGTTAAATGAGGTTCAGAGAGACAAAAATAACATGATTTGTCTCATAGGCAGATGCTAGCTTCTAAATTTTATAAGTGTTTATTTATATGACAGTCTGTGTGGAGCCCGGGAAAGGGAGTAAAAGGGGCTTTAACTGAAAACACTGAATGCATGTTACAGGTGATGTTTCTGTTAAAGCAAGTTGTTTGGATTTTTGCATAAACAATAGTACCACCCGGCCATGCATACTTCATTGCATTATATAGAATGTACAAGTAAGTTGCTATATTAGAGCTGAAAAACACCATACAAGGTAATGAAGAAATCTGCTGTATAGATAGGAAAGGCAAAGCATCCTTAGTTCCTGAGCTAAATGCATCTATTAGAAAGATGAAAACACTCAATGCATGTTACAGGTGATTTTTCTGTTAAGACATGTTGTTTG
Organism: Grammomys surdaster; assembly: GCF_004785775.1. NCBI lineage: Eukaryota > Metazoa > Chordata > Mammalia > Rodentia > Muridae > Grammomys > Grammomys surdaster. Next base: position 887,006 of record NW_021604685.1, on the reverse strand, counting down.
GATTTTCATATAAACTACTGTACCACTCGAAAAAAAAGGGGGGGGCTTTAAGTGAGGGGAATAGTAGTATATATGTGATATGAAAGTGGAAGGGGAAACACTGGTGGTACCGTTTCAGTGAGGCCTAGTGACATGGAGAGATGGAGGAACAGAGGGTATTCAGAGGATTCACCCAAACTAAAGATGTATGAAATCATAAGCAATCCTGTTACTCAGGAAGGTAATTAAAAATAAAAATTAAAAATGGCAAAACTAACAGTGTGTGCTCTAAATATATAAATTATTTGGAGTAAATGTGGATATATTAAATGAATGAAATAAAGGAAGGGTATAGAAAAAAGATAAACTACATACAGGACAGTTTAAATAATGGAAGGGAAAGAAAGTAGTGGAAATGACTGTTAGGGAAGGGAAGGAAAAATAACAAGATATTATAGAAATTACAAAATAAAATAAGAGTCTCTCTTGGTCTTTTGTTTTTCTGTTCTCATTTGTTGTGTTTGTGTGCTGTAATTTTTCTAATGTAGGGTGAATGACTGATGCTCCTGCCATACTTAGTTTTTTTCTGTGAATTCTCCCAACCTTATCCTGCTGTCTGTGGTCCCAGCTACAGAAAAATGGAGGAAGGAAGATCATTTGAGCCTAGGATTGGGTGACCAGTTTGAAAAGCATCGTAAGACCTTCCACAAATAAATAAATTAATAAAGAAAAACTAAAATTACAAATGGGAATGGGAAAAACATAAGGCTTTTAAAAATAAACAATAAATTACAATTGAAGTACTACTAAAATTATAATAGGAATAGATGAAATGGACTAACAAAAATAAAAAAGGAATGAGAAGAAAAACGTTTGCCTTAATAAAAAACTCAGAAACAAAGTTAAAGATATAAAGAGCAATAAAATATAAAGACATTCAAGTTTTAATAATATGATACAGTAAAAATTGGAGTGTAAGTATGGCAAAAAGAAACAACAAGGAAGCACAAAAGGCAAATTAAGATGTGTGTTGTAGTGTTTGGAGGAGGTCACTGAGAGATGGGCACTGACACATGCTTCATGTGGTAGGTTGGGATTGTTGGGCTTCTGAACTCTTTCATATTACTGATGCTGGGGCTGAAGATTCTCTCTCTCTCTCTCTCTCTCTCTCTCTCTCTCTCTCTCTCTCCCTCTCCCTCTGTCTCTCCATCTCCGTCTCCCGTCTCTCCGTCTCTCCGTCTCCGTCTCATCAGAGCTAACAATGTTTTTGTAGCTTCCAGTCTATGCATAAATGCCTAACATTGGATGCATCAGGCCTGGTAGCATATGCCTGTAATTTCAGCACTCTTCCAAGGTGGAGGAAAGAGGATCAGTAGTTCAAGGTCAACTTTGGATGTACAGTGAGTTCAAGGCCAGCCTGGATATCTCAAAAAGTAAAAATAAAAATCAGGATTCTCTGCTAAACATACTTGACATTGAAGTCTATGGGCTGAGTGGGTTCTCCATTCTCTAGAGGCTCCTCAGATGGTATCCCCAGAGGTGGCTAATATTCTAACCAGGGTTGGGGTTGGGTTGTAAGAAGCAATAGCAGCACTGAGATCAGTACAGGCAAATTACCTGTTCTTGTATTTTCAAAACCTGGTAAATATCAATCAACCTGCTGTGAGGATGAAGCTATGGGTTTCAAGAGTCTGTTGTAGTTGTAGAGTTTTAAGACTACAGTAGTAAATACAACATAGGTGCCTCCAGAGGTTGATCTACCTGCTGTTTAGGGATATTAAAGTCCAGAGTTATGGGGACTGTTCTAAGCCACAGAAGTAAAGGTACTTTTTCCTATGCACTTCAGTGCTTAGGCTGTTAATTTTGATGGCTGCTCTTTTAGGTTTGTCTTGCTCTCCACAACTATCTCTCAGGTATATCCTAGGGGCAGTGGCTAGCTAAACTTGGACTTCACTTCCTGACTTATGATTATCCTTTGAGCCCTGGAGTAGTTCAGTTTTAAACAAACTATCATTATAGTGCCCATACACTGCCCGAATGCTAAGTTATAGAAAATGACATAGTGGAATTTCACTTTACTACTAACCCATCTGCTGGCAGAATCACTGTCTCATCAGAACTTGCAACTGAATTTGAGGCTTTTGATAGTTGCAGGTTGTGTTTTGGGTAGGAGTGCAAGTGTTTTCACTAGGATTCCATCTTAATTTTGTTTCCTGTTGCTATGATAAAATCCTCAGAGAAAAGCAACTTAAAAGAGAAAAAAGTTTGTTTTAGCTTATAGTTTATGTTACAATCCATTATGGTAGGGAAGCCACAGTGGCAGGAGCTTTAAAGGAGTTGAGTTGCATTATGTCCACAGTCAGAAGTGAGGAGTGAATGCATGCATGCAAGTGCTTAGTTTATATGGTCCAGGGTCTCCTGCCTAGGGAATGGTGCTCTCCCATAGTGGGTATGTCTTCCCACATCAACTAGTATAAGCAAGAAAATCTTGCATAAATATGCTTAGAAAACAATAGCCCAGGTAATTATAGATTTTGGCAAGCTGACAATTAACACTAACCATCACAAACCCACAAGCCTATCTTCTGAATGAAACTTCTGCTTCTCTTCTGGGGACTCACAGAGCTGGAGCTGTTGTTTGCTTCCCTTATTTATTTTTTTTTTATTAAATCTTTCTTTTTCACCTTAATTTTTGGTCATCTTGTTACCTGTCTGAATTTTCAGACTCTTCCTTTATATCTCTCTTTGGAATTGAATCTAATTTTTCTTATGCTGATTCTTCTCCTTCACTGGATCACACAAAGTTTTTAATCTGCAACTGTATTCATGGGTTTCTAAATTTCTTCTTGTTTTTTTTTTTAATGAAGACACCTATCAATTTGTGGTCCATCCAACTATAGGATGATCCTATGTATTGAGGTACAGCTCAGCATCCAGGCCTGAGAAAGGTAGTGAAGGGTGTTGCTGGCTGGTGATAGGGGCCAAAAGCTGATAGCTTCTGGCAATTTAACTCTTTCTTGTTATTCTGGGACCAAAAGCAGCTGGCTTCTGTCAATTAACTACTGCTGCTTGCAGCAGGGGAAAATAATTTGTTGATTGGGTTGATTATAAGTTTGTTATAAGTTTAAAGCAATATTTTTTATGCCATAAGTAAGCATAGTTTTTTCAAGAGACAAATCATCTGCCTAAGACAAATCATCTGCCTTGTCTCTTATTAATTTGAAGTCTTTGTATAAATAAACTAGGACACAATCAGACTGCAGTGAGAATCAGCGTGAGAAACCTGGCTCTCTTTTAGCCAGTTCAGTTCCTTTCCAATTCTAGTACAATGCCTTAACTTGATGAATCTGTAAAAGTTTTGTTATATAACTTCTTCCCCATACTTTCCTGAACAACAACAAAAAAACCTGTATTGTTATGAAGCCTTCTTCCTGATGCATCCAATCTTGTGTACAGATCTTCTGCATCATGAATAAATATTGTGGATGGCTCCATCCCTCCCTGAGGAGCCATGGCTACCATGAGAGTATGAATCATTTTCTTGCTGCAGTAACCAGTGGTTAGTTGACCACACTACAAAAAATAGCCCTTAACCCATGTTCCTGCAAGCAACCCTAATTAAGCACAGGCCTGCAAATAAGAAGGAAACATTTGGAAGAAGTAAGGATTCAGAAAAAGAAAGAAAGGAGAAAGGAAGGAAGGAAGGAAGGAAAAAAGGAAGAACAGGTAAAAAGAAAGTGTTCAGTGAAAATGAGAGGGAAATAAGTGAGAATAACAGAATATTGGTATTGTCCATCCATCCATCCATCCATCCATCCATCCAGCCAGCCAGCCAGCCAGCCAGCCTGCCAGCCAGCCAGCCAGCCATCCCCTCTCAACAAGAGAAATATCATGCTTGGTACTGGAAACCTTGATAACTACTCAATTCTGGTAAAATCATGGTTATTAGAGGAGAATCTACAACCACTAATTTACTAAACAAGCTAATTCCTAACAACAATTTATAAACATTTGTTCTCATACCCAGAGATCGGTGTAGTCTTTCTTCCTTCATCAAAGATACTTCTCTTTGCAACAGATGGAGACCACTATAGAAAACCACAACCAATCAAAATGCAGTTAAAACACTCCTTCACCTAAGGCTCAGGGAACATTCTTGAAGAGTGGGAAGAAAGATTGTAAGAGCTAGAGGATCCAGGACTTTGCTGTAAGATTGTGTGCATCAGAAGCTATACTCATAAAGTCCCACCAACTACTCTTTTTTTTAGCAACAGGTAAGTCTTGGCCTTGCTAAGAACAATAAATATAAAATAAGTGAACAACTAGTACAAAGACCATCACATGATAATTATCCACTTAATGTTAATTTTATACCATTTTATTCACATTTTTAGTATGGAAATTTACTGTCTACAAAGCACTTTCATATTTGTTACTTAAAGTGATGCTCACAATAACTATATGAGGTAAAGAGTATACTTTTATTACTTATAATATTTATTTTCAGAGACAGTAAGTCAATTGCCCAAATTTACATTCTGTAATAAAAGCCAAACTGTAATTTCAACTTAAGATTTTCTGACTTCATATGAAGGGTTTTTACACTATTACAAGTGCCTATGACTTGGGTATGCTTAATGTATTTAAAAAACTAAATATGTGGTTTAAATGAATATGCCACGAGGAAATTTTTCTAAATCTTAAGGTTGCATATAACAGAAATAGACTTATATGGTAAATGTACCTTGAAAATATCTAAATACTTCTAAATTACAATATCAAAGAGACTTCAATTCTTTGAGCAGTTGTTTAAATTTGTACATGATTTTAGAATCAGAATGAATTTGCATTGCTGTTTTTAGCTAAATAAATATTTCAAAATGGAAGGCTTCGTTTCTATAGCTACAAAAGATACACCTACTCTGAAAAATAAGATTTCTACTTTTGTAATATATGAAAAATGTAGAAGGAAAAAGGAAAAACTGACATAATTAACAGCTGCCTTTCTTTCTTGTGTTCTTTCTCCTTCCTGTCCTCTCAGTTTCTTTCCTTCATATTTTTATCTCCTTACTTCTTCGTTTATTATGTACTGAGGACCAAACCGAGGGTCTCAAGCATGCTAGAAAAGTATGCTATCACTGCAATATGCCCTAGCTGAAACATGTTTTTTTTTTCCTACATTGCTGAAAATGGTTGTTTCTTTGTCTTATGCTGTTTTTTTTCTTTCATATTTATACATTAGGACCCATGATGCATTTTCTGGATATACCATGTGGAAATTTTTTTTGAAAAAATGAAAATGGAGTAGCAACTCTATTCATAAGAAAATCATGAAATTGTACAGTCATGATTTTATCTTGGATATTTTGTTCCCTTTAATCACTGTGATAGAAGCTGGAAAATAAGCCCACATTGGTTACAGCCACCTGGGTTTTGATGATTCCCAAAACATACTTTGGACAAAAGAAAGCTTCTTCAACAATTGGCTCTGGGAAAACCCAAAAGTTCACCCACAGAAGTTTAAAGGTTTTTTCTCATCTTTAATCCTATTTTAAAATTCAGTTCAGAATTATCAAGAACCTTAATGTAAGGTCTGAAAGTGCTAAAAGTATACTTAGAGAAAATGCTTCAAAGGGTCAGCCTAGGAAATGACTTTCTTAAGGAATTCTAATAGATAAATAAATAAATAAATAAATAAATGACAAATTTTGTTTCTGCAAAACAAATGAATTGATTAATCAAGTGAGGAGGCCACCTATATAATGGGAAGAATTATATTTTAACTATCAATGCCAGTGAAGTAGCTACAATATATAAAGAGCTCAAAAAAGATGAAATACTCTAATCCCCAAACAACTTAATCAATAAATGGTCTAACGAAGCAGACAGGCAGTTTTTTTTTATTACATGGCCTTTATTTCTTCCAGATCAAAGATTTTGGGTATAATCATATAAAGATGAACAATCAAGTTTTGCAACCTAAAAATATTTACTTCTTAAAACTATATTAATGCTTTAGTAAACTATACAAAAACGATAAGGAGACAAACATGTACATTTATAGAACTGCATATCAGTCAGGTCAGATCCTGCAGAGGGAACTCCCAGCATGACCTCATTCATCTGTGAGGACACAGGGCAATCCTTGTTTGGACATACACCGTCTTCTCCTGCATGAGCCGCTCTTCACCTCCTGAAGACTTCCTTCTACGCGTGTGTATGTCTAGTCGTCTGCTTCTCAGAGCAGGCATTTACCTTCCTCATCCACCAGCCATCGGAGGAGGGCTGGGGCCACGAAGGTGACTGATCCGACCCATTCTTCGTGGAGGTTTCCTGGTGGCCCTCTTCCATCGTCGTATTCCAGAGGGGCTCCCGTAGCCTCGTCTTTTCTTCACATCTTGCTGAAGCGGAGTTTTGAAAAAAAAAAAACAAACAAACACGAAATCTGCTATTCCCCAGAAGAAATCTGTTATGAAAGACGATCTCCATGGGGACTGATTCCGGCTGTCCAACACTTGACCATTCGAGATGTAAATCATCTTCCCTCCGATTGTCCGCTTCCTAGCGACAGAGAAGACCCGACGCCCAGTTGTTGCTGTACCTAGCCTCCCGCCCCGCCCTTTACGTCACAGGCCACTAATAGACCTAAGCGACAGGCAATTCTTAAAGTATGGATGGATAAGTGGCTAATAAATATAAAAATGTTCAGCATCCTTAGCCATCAGTGAAATATAAATTAAAATAAAAAGGAGATTCCATTTTACCACAGTCAAAACGGCTATGATTGAGACAAGTGCAGAGGATGTAGGGAAGAGAGAGTCTTTATGTACTGCTAACGGACATGTAAATTAGTATAGCTACTATGTAAATCACCATTGAGGTTATTGGAAAATCCAAAAATAACATTACCACATGATTGCCCAGTATCACTCATCTGTATGTATCTGCTGAACTATAATTCAAAATACCACAGAGATCCTTGAACATCTATACTTATTGTAACACTATTTATAATAGCCATGCTACAGAATTTGTCTAGGTATCTGATAACAGATAAACAATTAAAGATAATGGTGCATATATACAAATTGGAATTTTATTCAGTCATGAAGAACAATTTGCAGTAAATATGAATGTAACTAGAGTTTGTTTTAAGCAAAATGGGTCCTCAACTTATTGTTTCTCTTTTATTTTGTATATATGTTTTCTGTCTCAAGATTCTAATTTATGTTTTGATTTCTTGCCTCATTATTATTTCAAAAGCCATATTGTGAACATTCCAAGTTTTTTCTTTTTTGTCCAAGTTTTTTCTATTACTCATTTATAGTTTTTTTCTAATGTGGTCAAAATAAATCTGATATGATTTCAGTATTCTTAGAGTTCTTAAGCATTGTTTTTTATCTTATATGTGATAAAACCTGGATAAATTTCCATGTACATATAATCAAAAAATATTCTCTTATTTAGTAGAATGTTCTTGTTTTGTTTTTGTTGTTGTTCTTAACTTTTTATTGGTTCTTTGTGAATTACGCATCATACACCCCTATCCCACTCATCTCCCTGTCCCTCCATAATCTGTCCTCTGCCCTTACAACCTCCCCCCAAAAGAAAACAAACACACTTATCACCATAGAAGCTATGGTGTGTCATGGTATGCCCCATAATATACCCTTTTGCCCAAACAGCTTTTACTTGCAAATGTTTAGTGCAGTGAGTCATTGGTCTGGTTCAAGGCCTCTGGCTTCTGCTACACTATTATTAATACTGGAGCCTCTCTGAGACTCCTCTCAGATGTCCTATTGTCATCCAGTGTTGTGGAGATCCTGCAGCTTCGGTTCAGGGGGGAACAGCCCCTTCTCATGCTCCAGCAATTCATAGATGGGGTAGATGTTGGGGTGGGTGAACTCAAAGCATTGGATCTGGGTCTGGATGGTAGCAGAGTTGGTCAGCTCAACAGCTCTCCCATCCTCACAACACCTGGCTTAGTTCTACAATGCTGGGGAGATGAGGGGCAAGGACAGCTCACCCTAGTGCTACAGCCATCAAGGGGTGTGGTGCACTTCCCCATGTTCACACCTTGGGTTGGCTCACCTGCAACCCCTGAAACCAGGGCCAGCCCTACTGTGCTTCCAAAGGTAGCTTCAGGAGCTGTTCTCCTAAGTGCTGCAGCCAGTGAGGGGAGGAGTCAGCTCTGCACAGCCCTCACACATAAACATGATCCCAGTTGGCAGTCCAGACCAGGGACACCCGCATAGCCTTTGGTGGTAACATGGGCCACAGACCCCTGCTGCTGCAAGGCCACAGACTCAGACATGGTTCTTGGTCACAGCACAGCCCAGGACCTCAACGTGGCCTCAGGTGGCATCTCTGGGCAGTCAGATCAGGATGTTTCTCACTACCCTTGAGTCTCTCTGGTTCTGCCTTTCTTCATTGTGCACAGTGTTCTGTTTCTCTTTCTCTTCCATCTTTCCACCACTTACTTGATCATCTCTGTGGTGTCCCACCTGCATAGCATGACACTGGGCAAAGCACCACCCATGCTTCCTGCAGGGGTAGTCTCTAGTAGAATGTTCTTTTTACGTTTTTGATGTATTTGATCTAGAACACTGCTCGAGTCCAGTATTGTGCTAAGATTGTCCTGTATGGATAGGCAATCTACTTTTGAAAATGGGGAACAAAAGTTAAAATTATCATTGTATTTCTATGGTAGCTTATAATTCTATTACTATTCACTTGATGCTTTTTGGTGATCAAATGATAGGTACATACAGATTTATACCAATTACATCTCTATGTTAAACTGACACATAATACTATATGATGATATTTTGTTATCACTGCTTCCTTTATGACTCAAAGTATATGTTACCTGATATAGCCCTCTCTGATTACCTTGGGTGATAATTTGTAAAGAACATATTTCCACTGTTTTATCTTTACTCTACTTTATGCTTATATTTAAAGAGATTATCTTTTAGAAAGTAGGTTGTTGAATTTTGTTCTTAATTCATGAAGCAATTAGACATCCTTTGGTTTGTGGTCTTAATCCACTTACATTTAAAATAATTATTTATAAATAATTTTCTATCATTTTCACAGTTATTTAGTTCTTGGTTTCCTTATTTTGTCCATATTCATATTTGACTGACTTTTTTTTGTATTGGCACGATTTAGATTTTTGTTTGTATTTTGATAAACATTTTTGTGTTTACCATAAGGTTCATATAAAACAAGCTTTGGGAGTCTATCTTTGCTGATATTAACTTTAGTTTAGTTGCATATGATAACTCACTTATTCAAATGTAATCAATTGTGTTACAGTTCATGTTTTTCACATTGTATATCCATATACATCTTTTGTAAATAGTTACTTTAAGTAACCTTTGTCTTTATATTCAAATTAAAAACGATTGATAAAACACTATAGCAGTATTCCTTATTAGTCTATAAAACTATTTTTCTATATTTGTATGCAGCCATATTGCTGCTTAGTGTCCTTTTAACTTAAAACATTGCCCTTGGTGGTTTTTAAAAGGCAAGTTAATGTTGTTTCTTAACTTTTGGTTGCAAAGGATAGTATTTCTTTGTTTTTGAAGTATAGTTCTGTTAGGCATAATATTCTTGTTCAGTAGTTTTTTTTTAATTTCAGTATTTTAAGTATATCATCCTACTCCCTTATGTTTTTAAGATTTGTTCTGAGAAAGTGATAGTTTCATGGGCTCCTTTTATGTGAAAAGTCACTTTTACTGCTTTCAAAATTCATTCTTTGCTCTTGAATTTTAATCACATAAATAAACATGACTGTGTTAGCAACAATAATTAAAGAAAAAGAAGTCATCAATTGGAAAACAAACATAGAAGGCTATGTTGGAGGAGTTGGAAGGAGGAAAGGAAAGGAAAGTGAAGTAATTATATTTTAATTTAAAAAATAAAAATTTAAATGTGGCTGTGTTGTAAATTTCTTTTAATTAATCTCATTTTGATTGGTTAGCCTTCTTAAATCTGGATGTCCATTTTCTTCCTCAGAATTGTGTGTGTGTGTGTGTTGTTTCCTTAAATAACCTTGCTATATCTCTCTTTTTTCTTACCTCTTTGAAATTCCATACTACACATATTGATTTGCTTGATGGTGTTCCATATGTGCCTTAGCCTTTCAATTTTTTTCTACTCTGACTAAGCTGACAAAATTTGAAAGATTTTTGTGTACTTCACTGACTTTTTATTTCAGCTATATTTCTTGCGACAATAATGAGAGCAGATGGTCATTGTTATCCATATTATTTATTATTTAGTGCATCACCAAGTTTCATAGTGCTTAAGATAGTTTAAAGTTAGTATCATCAGAGTACTGATGATCAACCGAGGTTAGAAAACCAATTCATGGAAGTACTAACAATAACACTTTTTGATACCCATATGCCTTTAGTATTTTCTTCTTGTATATGTAAATTTCTTAGTTTTGTTATTTTAGAAATGTGTCTAAGGGATACTATTTTCTGCTAGTGTCGATGGAGTGATCCATAGCATATACAAAAAAGTGAATAAATTTGGACTGTATATCTTTCAGTAGTAATGAACATTTCCTTAATGTTAAGGATTTTTAAAAAGCATTTAATTTTTTATTTTGTGTGTATGTGTGTGCGTGTGAATGCGTGTGCATGTGGGCGTGCGCACACACACATGCAGGGTGAGGCAAGGGTATGTGTACATGAACACAGATGTCTACAGAGCTTAAGAAAGAATATTGAATTCTCTGGAATTAGGATTACAGGGAACTTTGTGCTGCCAGATATTGGGTGCTGGGAAATGAACTCTGAAAGAACAGTGTATGGTTTTAAGTGCTAAGATATCTTTCCATTCCTAGAGCTAACTTTTCATGAGCACCACCTCCTGCAGTGGGAATTTCTCTTCCACTTTATACTGAATAACAAGATAGCATGAATGGACCATTGAGCTTCCACTGGCTTGTTAGGACCATGAACAACAACTAAAACTTTTCCCCCAAAAGTTAGAAAACTTGCAGTCTTGAGCATTTTGTTGGAAACCTTTAAATTGTTCTCTATGGTTGAGCATAATTAAGCATGTCAGCAGTGAATTGGTCAGTTGTGTTACAAATAAATTAACTAGGTTGTTTCTCAGTATCCCTAAGGTTTCTTAATATTTACATTTCATTTAGCTTAGAATATATGATATAAGAGCATTGAAAATACCTCACAGAACAAAATTCTATGTGAAATGTATATTACTTACTGAATTTTAAACTGTGCTTCACTGAATTTAGAATCAAGCTTCCCTTTTCTCATAACACTAATTTCAACATTGTATATTTATAAGGGCGTTTATTTTTCATATCTGTTGTGAGAAAAGATAGTTAAAACTAAATACACCAAATGCTAGCCAGTTTGGGGGTAACAACTAGATTTTATTCCAACTCACATTCATCAATTATCTCCCTAAGTCTCCTGACTAGCATCTCTAGCTATTCAATAACTGAGGAAAGGTCTCTATCATCACTGCATTTATACTTAGTGGAAAAATGTAAACTTGAACATTGAGAGATGATCTTTGAGTTTAAAGAACTCAAAGTATATAGTACAAAAAGTTTATCTGTGGCTTGACAGAGGTCCCTGGCACATATATAGCAGATGTGCAGGTCAGTCTTCATGTGGGCCCCCCAACAACTGGAGCAGGGGCTGTCCCTATAGCTGTTGCCAGTCTGTGGATCCTGTTACCCAGTAGAGATGCCTTGTTTGGTCTCAGCGGAGAGGATGTGCCTAGCCCTGCAGGGACGCCCTGCAGGGACTTGATGTGCCAGTGTGTGGTGATATCTAGGGGACCTCCCCCTGCTTAGAGGAGGGATGGGGGAGGGACTGTATGCAGGCAAACTGGGAGGAGGAGCAGCGATCAGGTTGTAAAATGAATAAATAAATTAATGTGAAAAAAGAAAAAAGTTTATCTGTCATTCATGTCTAATACTCTTACTGCCCTATGAACGGTCGGAAATAAGAGTTGGATGAATTTCTTACTGCTTGCTATAGGAATCTACTTACAAGACATTCACCTGGTAATTCTATTTTGTAAGAACTCCACTGTCAGTCTAGATCCTGCATTTAATACAGTTCACAATGATGGCAGGATCACAATGGTCATATTACATTTTCATCAACTTGTTTTTAACCCTTTTTCCATTCAGAGCTTGCCATAATAGCACCAATAATAGCTTTGATGGAGATTTACTGAAGTAGACCTAGGCTGGCTTTTAACATGTTTCATAGGCATCTTTCCTGCAGTTTCTAGCAGACTTAACAGTGTACTGCTCCAGAGTACCATTTCTCAGGCATGACTTAGCTGAGTGACATGGTCTAAGGAAGGATGAATAGGCATGGGTTCTAGCTGGCACAGAACAATGGTACAATCTCGCCACCTTCCTGGCCCTTACAGAAAGCAGTACTGATGCCAGGGATATGTTTGGTACCTTTTGTATTTCCGTTTTCTTTACTTAAATTCTCCATACATGTCTTTTTTTCATTTGACCTTTTATGTCATTCTTATGGTTACTTTGAATATACATTTTGAGACATTGTCTTCTCTGTAGCTCAGACTGGCTTGAACTAAAGATTTTTTTCTGAATTATCCACCTGGGAAGACTGACACAGCATCATACCTAACTCCATATATTTTCTTGTCATTAGTATCTCTTTCTAAATATTTGTTTTGTTCCTTTGTTTGGAAAACATTTTCCTATTTCTTAATTTCCTTGACATCTTTTGCTAGTTAGTCTATACAAAACATTCATTTTATATGTCTTTATAGACTTAGCCTCAATAACTAGCCTGTTCAAACATGGATGCTTGTTCCCACTCATGTTTTTTTTTGTAATGATCTTTTTGCTTCTCAAGTATTCCTGGTCTCAAGAGTGATATGGGATACACGAATAGAGGTCAGTGCCTTGAGAAGACTCCTAGCACAATCAGAGTGGATAATCTTTGATTTATTTCTTTATTACCTGTGACAAGAAAACAAGGCATGGGAAAAAGGCATCAAGATAAGTATGAAAGGAGTCATTTCTCAGAAAGACTGCACACCTCTCGTCAACAGAGCTACATGCACTAAAACACATCAAGACCGAGAAAAATCCCCAAACATCTCACAGGGAATGGAATGCTATGTAAATTATAATTATTTATATATAACTATATAATTATTTTACATATTAAATTAAATTATTTATAAATGTAAATATATAAAAATTAAAAATATGATAATAAATTATAATAAACAATATAAATATGATACTTAAGGAGTATGTGTAGGGACTTTAAATCTCAGACCTGTCCTGGATGGCTCCCTGGCCCACTTCCATTCTTGAAACTGTGTCTCTTGTTTAATAGACTATTTACTTTTATAACTGTTCTTGCATTCCTGGTCCATTCACTTGCTTCAGGACACATGAAGCTGGAAATCTCAGTGGGTGCCTGCTGAACTCAGTACCACAACTATAACCATAATGCCAACACTCAGGAGGTAAAGTATATTCATGTCTTCCCTTTTCAGTTTCTTTGGAACACTTGAGAATGTCAAGAAAGCTCCTGGGAAAAGCAAGAGGATGCCGTAGCGGAAATTGATCAACCTCCCCAACCCCCTTCCTTCCATAGTTTATGGTGTCCTGTAGCCTATAAGAATGTAAGGCTAGAATCCAGTTGCTGCTCGGACCACAAACCTATATCGGCCCTTTCCCCTCTTACATAGGTTACCAATAGGCACCCTACTGAGACATTGTCTGTGAATCTAGATAACAGATTTCCAGGTGCCAGGATTTCTCACCTGGGGAAATGAGTTTTCATCAAAGAAGGCAAGCTGCATCCTGCTCCTCACTCCTGCCTTGAGTAAGAAACCCTGACTATGGCTCTTGCTGTGAAACTCTCTGCATTCTCTGAAAAGTTAAGAATCACTTCTTGGCCTTTTGGCTAAGACCAAATGTGAAGGATAAGAAGAGGCCCACACTTTTGCCATGTGGGCCCAGATTTCCTCTCTTCAGAGCCTTTATTATGCTGTTGTCATCTGTTTGTATGACCACAATGTTAATAACTTTTGTACTAAACACTACACCACCAAAAATCTGTCTCAGTATCCCACTGAAACTCCCTCCAAGACGTTTTAGTGTTTAGTCTGGACCTTCTTCCATGCCATAATGGAATGTGAGCTGAGGCAAAAAAGTGTTCATTGACCATTGTTGCCTAAAATGCAGTTTAAGCATGCATACAGCTGCCTGAAGGGTTCACATTTATTAAAATGCCCAAGTGTATAGACAGTGATCTAGTACTGAGCCTAGGAGATTCAGGGAACTTCCTGCAAACTACAGACAAAGAGCAACCCATATGGAGGTGGCCAAGATGGTGCTGAGAAAAACTTTGATATCCACACAAAGGCTTGAGTCTACTACATTTCTTAAGAATCACTTTAAGTTCACTTTTGTGAACTGCCAGTATTTGGCCACTCCTACTCTTTCATTCTTCCTTTGATTTTTCCAGAGGTCCTCAGGAATGACAGAAGCATTAGACTCAGGGGCCTCCAATGAAAAATTTCAGCAGCTCTTTTCCATATCTTCCACTTGAAATAATTCTCCAGAGACTTCCACTCCAAGGCTTAAAGAGATGGATCCAGACTGTCTCACTTACCCACAGACTTCATATGCTAACCACACCAGCTGACTCCTAGTTAATTTGTTCCACATTTTAATACTACTATGGTTTGTTTCCATTTAATCATACCCTAACAGCCTTCAAATTCTCTTCATTAGAAATACCCTCAGAAATGCCCATAATACAGATGAGCATCCCAATATAATGGAACTTCAGCTCAGGAAAGAGCTCAGTGGGAATCAAGTTAAGAGGAATTAGGAAGTCAAACTGACTGGGTAAGACAGTACAGAGGCTCCTCCATCTTCTATTCTTGCTGAGGCTATTTCAGGCTTAACTAGAATCTGATCTCCTTGATTAAGAATCCTATGGAAAATTATCTTGTGATTCTAAATGTCAAGATGTCCTAGCTATTTATCTCAGCTTCTGTTAAACTGCCTGTTTGTACAGAACCCCCTCCAGCTAACTGCTTGTCTTAACTTGTGTTAAAACTGCTTGCTTTAAACTGCTTACTTCTGTGAAGCCTCCCTGCAGATGCTGAGAAAGATGCCAGGAAGTGGATCTTGCCTTTAAAAAAACCCCATGTTCTAGACACCCAGGACCACACCTAGGTCCCTGAATACCTGAGTGTGGTCCCAGCCAGCTGGAACAGAGTTTTAAAACTGCGTCTAAGTGGTCATCTCTAGTCGGCTACCCATACCAAAACCACCATTTCTCGTTCTCCTGGGGCTACTCTAATACTTGTCTAGAGTACAACGATGGGAAATACAATTGCAACCCATCAAACTTGCTTGAGGACTCAAAGTAAATGGAAGAAATTCTTTACTGTACTCTAGAGGCTCTGGTACTTGTCTCTCCACTTTGGGTCATTATGGAATTCATCTTCATCTCCTTGGATGTCTAAAATGCAAATATTTGAATAGAATAGATCCCAAGAATCTAAAGAAGAGACTAATATTTTATTATTACACCTTATGTCCTTGATATAAGTTGGGTGATAGAGAAGGTTAGCTAAAGGATGGAAGCCAAAATTACAACATCATCCTTAAACGGGACCAGTTTTCTAAGAATCTAGGGGACTGATCTAAACATTCCAAGTTTATCACCAGATCAAGGGGTTATATAAAGAAAGCAAAACAAAACAAACAAAACCCAAAAACCAAACCTAAACAACAACAACAAAAACCAAAGGGAAATGATCCATAAGGGGCACACAAATAGTAGCGCCTCCTATCAACCATCTACTTCTATGCTTATAGCTTGCTCTTTAAAGGAAGTGCCTAGACTCTTTTGGACAATTAGAGTGGATGCCTTTTTTCAATCAGGAACCTTCAACAATGCAAGAGACAGGAAGTTTCTCCGAGGGTCCATTTTAATTTACCAGGAACTTACAGATCTTAAATTTGGGTTATAACCTAACACAAAAGGATTTTTATTTAATCCTCAATGCTTGCTGTCCAACTAGGGCAAAACAGAGGGTTTGTGAAGAAGTAAGTAACATGCAACCATTACATTTACCAAGTGTATCAAACCTCCCAAATCAGGAATCCACTGCTTGGCATTTTAACACCCCAGAAGAGACCCACATATGTAGGATGGCAATAGCATCATCACAAAGGTTTAAAAATGTGTTGAAAACCTCAGTAACTATGAGATTAGAATGATAATTTAAAGAAGGGACCAGTCTCTGACATTACTACCTTATAGGACTGAGAGTATACAGTAATATTATAGACTGGCAGATAAAAAAGAAAAAAGTAGTCTCCCTGATTCCTAAAGCATTAATCTTATTCTCTCCAGTGATAGATACAAAATAATGTTTACTTTGCTAATATTAAAGTAACTATGTCATATATGTTCATATTTATATTTTATTTTTATATGTATTATTATTTATATTTTATATGTATTATTTATATAATTGTTTATATGATATTCGATGTTAAGACAGCATGCAGCAGTGTTCAGCTTGCTCCTAAAGCATCCCAAAATAACAAAACCTGTAATCACTTCATGTTTTTCCTTTTATTTGTGCAATAAAAATGTTTGTCATAAACTAACTACAAAAGGTGAATGTATGGGGCCCAAGCACTGAGCAGATCCCAGGCGGCTGCTCTGCAGCCAATCTCACAAAACCCAGAGGAAGTGGGCCTGCCAGGAGCTCTAACCCAGACAGTATCTTAGGTAAGGAGACAGCACCCCCCCCACCCCAAACAGGGAGTAACTGGGACCCACTAGGACCCAGGAATTCACTCCTGGCCCAGAGCACTGGTTCCTTCCAGTCTGGGCCCGTGCACTGAGCAGATCTTGGGCCCCAGCTCTAACCCCAATAGTAACACCCAACCCACACAGTTCTGACATAACCAAGATAATAGGAAAGACAGGCTCCAGTAAGAGACAGGGCAGGTAATGCTAAGGTGATCCAGATGGCGAAAGGCAAGCACAAGAACATAAGCATCAGCAACCCAGGGTACTTGGCATCATTAGAACCTAGTTCTCCCACATTAGAAAGTCCTGAATTCCCCATATCACCAGGAAGGCAAAAACCAGATCTCAAATCACTTCTAATGATGATGATGATGGACTTTAAGAAGAACATAAATAACACTCTCAAAGAATTTGAGGAGAACATAGGTAAACAGGTAGAAGCCCTTAAAGAGGAAACACAAAAATTCCTTAAAGAATTACAAGAGAACACAACCAAACAGATGAAGGAATTGAACAAATCCATCCAGGACATAAAAATGAAAGTAGAAACAAAAAAGAAATCACAAAGGGTGACTACCCTGGAGATAGAAAACCTAGGGAAAAAAATCAGGAGTCATAGATGCAAGCATCACCAACAGAATACAAGAGATAGAAGAGAGAATCTCAGGTGCAGAAGATACTATAGAAAATATTGACACAGCTGCCAAAGAAAATGCAGAATGCAAAAAGTTGTTAACACAAAACATCCAGGAAATCCAGGATACAATGAGAAGACCAAACCTAAGGATAATAGGTATAGATGAGAGTGAAGATTCCCAACTTAAAGGGCCAATAAATATCTTCAACAAAATTATAGAAGAAAACTTCCCTAACCTAAAGAACGAGAAGCCCATAAACATACAAAAAGCCTACAGAACGCCAAATAGACTAGACCAGTAAAGAAATACCTCCCGTCACATGATAATCAAAACACCAAATGCACAAAACAAAGAAAGACTATTAAAAGCAGTAAGGGAAAAAGGCCAAGTAACAGACCTATCAGAATTACACCTGACTTCTCACCAGATACTATAAGAGCGAAAAGATCCTGGACAGATGTCATATAGACTCTAAGAGAACACAAATGCCAGCCCAGGCTACTATGCCCAGCAAAACTCTTAATTACCATAGATGGAGAAACGAAGGTATTCTATGACAAACCCAAATTTACACAATAGCTTTCCACAAACCCAGCATTACAAAGGATAATAGTAGGAAAGCTCCAATACAAAGACGGAAATTATACCCTAGAAAGAGCAAGAAAGTAATCCTCTTCCAACAAATCCAAAAGAATATAGCCATACAAAGGTAATTCCACCTCTAATAACAAAAATAACAGGAAGCAACAATCACTGTTCCTTAATATCTCTTAACATCAATGGACTCAATTCCCCAATAAAAAGACATAGGCTAATGGACTGGATATGTAAACAGGACCCAGCATTTTGTTGCATACAGGAAACCCACCTCAGTGTCAAAGACAGACACTACCTTAGAGTAAAAGGCTGGAAAACAATTTTTCAAGCAAATGGCCCGAAGAAAAAAGCTGGACTATAGATGAGAACATAAATAACACTATATTTAGCCATTCTAAAACCTCCAGCCTGAGAAAACAAAAGGAGGGACTCATGGCTCCACCTGTATAGGTAGTTGAGGGTGGCCTTGTCAGGAAGTGGAAGTGGAAGTGGAAGTGGAGGGCCTTGGTGCCTGAAAGTTTGGATTCCCTAGTGTTGGGGAATTCAAGAGCAGAGGCAGGAATGGGAGGATGGTGGGAGCACACCCTCATAGAAACTCCCAGAATTATAAGGATTAGACATGACAGAGGCAGGCCACCAGAAGACTAGATTCCAGAATTTAAACAAAAAATTATCTTGATACTAAAATTTGTTTTGAGAATTGTATATTGCAGAATATACAGCCTTGGTGTATCTACTCATCAAGCAAGGTGAGCAGACCTGCTCGAACCTCTGATGTCCTGGAATCTCAGCTGGATGTAGTGAAGACACAGACATCAGAGGCTTATCAATTTACTCTTCCCCCCGCCCCTCTTCTAATATCTCAATGCCCGTAATCAGCTTGAAGAAGTTAATGAAGAGTCGGCACCCCTATTCCCTGGGCTTGGGGACTGAGGTGGTTAATATTGGGCTGTCTTTCTAGGGAAAAGTAGTAGTTTTGTTGGAACAGGGAGGAATAGCTAGGATTTATTGCATAGCCATAACCTATTGGTAGAAATTGGTATAATTGTTATTAAGCTGAAGTTATAATTTCTTAAATGGTATAAACTTTACTTTGATTTCAAATTTAAGGTTTTCATTGGTATGAGTTTCTTATTGATATAAAAGTGAGATTAATATTGTTACTCTCATAGGCATGTGCCTATATAACACATTTAGGAATACAAGGCTTAGGCCCAGTCCTTCTGTAACTTTTTTAACTGATTTGAGATGGTTAGCCTGTGAGTTAAGGGCCTATAGCAAATTCATGGCAATGAGTTTATTGTTAGGGTGTTTTCTATATTTTATTTAGAAATAGCTGAGAAGAGTTAACAGACAACAGTCCAGATTCCCTTACATGGATTGTTGGTTTTCAAAACGTCAGAAGTTCACAGAAGTGACATTACAAACATTTCTGCATTAAGGTTCATTTTGATTAGAGACCTATCTGCTCCTGACAGCTTCCTGTCTTGGATTCTAAGAAGAAATTGAGCGTCTTTGGAGTTACTCCAGTTGTGGTGAGACAGCCACTAGGCAAGAATTGCCTCTTCTCATCTACAGACAAATTATTGTCCAGAAAAGGACACATTTGTGGAATAGTCGATTGATTATATCTGCCAAGACAGAGTAATCAGCCCTTAATAATTCTGCATTACTAGGTCTGTCAGATGATCCTGGGCCAGAAGGCTGAAGATCGGATGCTCCAGCGTTTTGTAGTATAGGGACTGTCCAGGTGTTCAGTGGTCTCTATAAATTGGCTAAGTTTTAGAAGCTATGCTTTGTGCTTCCCATAATTTCAGTTAATTCAGTCATTCTAGATTTCTGACCGGGTTGAAGACTTACAGTTTCATAGCCAATCCTGGCTATTTACTTTGAGAGAAAAGAATTTAGAGGATGGTTTTCAGCTGACATTCATTCTAAAGCCAAGAAAAAAAAGCCAGGTTCAGAACTAAGTCTTTTAGTTAGGACAGATGACAGAGGTTCTGGTTAGTCAACAAAATGATGGACTCGGTATTAGTTCTATCTTGTACCTTACTGATACAAATTGGTATAGTTATGCTCTAATTGTTGGTTCAGAACTAAGTCTTTTAGTTAGGACAGATGACAGAGGTTCTGGTTAGTCAACAAAATGATGGACTGGGTATTAGTTCTATCTTGTACCTTACTGATACAAATTGGTATAGTTATGCTCTAATTGTATTTTGTGAGAAAAGTTTTATCTTAACAGGAAGGGTGATATGTAGGAGGAGCTATGGTGGGAGGAGTAAGGAAAGGAGGAGGAGCTAGGAGACTAGAGAGAGAGAGACAGAGACAGAGAGAGAGACAGAGACAGAGAGACAGAGAGAAGGGGGGAGGGGAACATGGAGGCAGATGTTCACTGTCTCCGCCAGTCAAAGATAGTTGGTATATCTAGGTTGGGTATTGGGTTACACTTCTGATTGTATGGGCATCTTGTTACTGAGCATTACCAAACTTATAAAGCCTTTGATTATCATTCAAAAAAATAAAAATTTAAAACAATTAAAAAATTAAAATATTGGGGAATTGAGTCCATTGATGTTAAGAGATATTAAAGAGAGGGTGTTGTTGCTTCCTGTCATTTTTGCTAATAGTGGAGACATCGTTTGTGTGGGTATCTTCTTTTGGGTTTGATATAAAAAGATTATTTTCTTGCTCTTTCTAGGGTATGATAGTGCTACCTAAGGACCCAGCTATACCACTCCTGGGCATATGCCCAAAAGATGTTTCAACATACAACAGGGACACATGCTCCACCATGTTCATAGCAGCCTTATTTATAATAGCCAGAAGTTGGAAAGAACCCAGATGCCCTTCAACAGAAGAATGGATGCAGAAAATGTGGTACATTTATACAATGGAGTACTACTCAGCTATTAAAAACAATGAGTTCATGAAATTCTTAGGCAAATGGATGGAGCTGGAAAATATCATCTTGAGTGAGGTGACCCAATTTCAAAAGAACATACATGGTATGCACTCACTGATAAGTGGATATTAGCCCAAAAGCTCACAATCTCTAAGAAACAACGTATAGACCACATAAAACTCACATAGAAGAAGGAAGACCAAAGTGTAGAAGCCTTGGTCCTTTCTAGAAGGAGTATCTAAAGTTTCAACCAGAGCTCCTGAAGTCTAAACCGCCAGCTAGAGAGCACAAAGGGAGGGACTCATGCACCTGTATAGGGAATTGAGGATGACCGTGTTAGACTTCAGGGAAAGTGGAGGGCCATGGTCCCCAAATGTTTGGATCCCCTACTGTGTGGGAATTCGAGAGCAGGGAGATGGGACTGGGAGGATGTTTGGAGCACACCCTCACAAAAATTAGGAGGAGGGGGTATGGGATAAGGGGCTTTAGGGGAGAATGGGAGAGGAGATAACATTTAAAGGTAAATACGTATAATATCCAATAAAAAAAACACACAGAAAAAAAGGTCTAAAAAAAAGAGAGAGAGGGAGAGAGTTTACTTATTTTAAACTATTTTTAAAAGTTTCTAGGAGTTGCTAATTGGCTAAGATCCTATTTTAAGCTCTCCACAAAAGAATTTAAGTCTCTGTTCAATATTCTCAAGAGAAATGTAGATCCTAATTTTCCTCAACAATTAATTGACAAAAGAGAGGTAATCTCACAAAAAGTAGAAGAAGCTATTACTAATCGATATATTATATAGTCTGATTAGTTGTCGGTGGTGCTATAACAGTCCTTTGACAAAAGATTATCAATATAGATTATCAATATCCTTAAATAGGGTCTTCACGACTCTCTGAGTGTGGAAGGAGCGACTGTTGGCGCTTCTGCCCTGGTTTTACAAGAACTCTGAAAAATTGGCTTTAAAAACAAAAGAGGGGGAACGATACCCCCACAGAAGGAGTCCCCCTGAAATACTCTCCATCGTGCCTTGTTCAATTTTATCTCTCTAAAGCTGAAAGCTCATGGCAAATCTGCTGCTGACTGCCTCTGGCACCACTTAGACCAACAAAACTTTGCCACAGATATGGGGAAGGACCCTCTTACCCTTAAAGGGAATGGCCCAGACCCAGATCCCTCATGGGGGCGAGGACTGATATGCCTGTCTGATACCACAGAAGGCACAGCTAACTGGCTACTAAAAAGATTAATAAAAAATAGATACCCCCACAAAGCCAGGCCCAACCATAAATACGATGATTAACAATTTACATCCAGGGAAGAGAAATCTCCCTGAGAATTCCCTTCTTTTTCCTTTCCAGGTAAAAATTAATCACCCGTGATGTCTGCTGTTAGAAGTTCTAATCCAGATGGTGGCCTCCGAACTTATACTACTCAGACCTTTGAAGGGCCACTGACAAGAACATCAAACAGTTAGAGATTGACATCACTAATCTGAAGAAATCCCTCGCTTCGCTGTCTGAAGAAACCTCCTAAAAGCTCAAAGATCCTTATTGGTCTTGATTTACTCTATTACAATAGAAAAGGCTGTGTACAGCTCTGGACTGTGTACAGCTCTTAAAGAAGAAGGTTGCCTTTACATAGACAAGACAAGGAGGGTTAAAGAGAGCATGAAACAGGTAGTGAAGGCCCTAAGAAAAATCAGAAAGAGAAAGAGACAGATGAAGGCTGGTACAAGAATTGGTTTTCAGCCTCTCCAAGGTTGTCAACCCTATTTCCTCCCATCTTGGGGCCATTATTTGGATTCTTTTTGCTTTTTCCTTCTGGTCCCTGGCTCTCAAATAGGCGGACTAACTCTGTGATATAACAGATAAATAATTTGGTAGCAAAACCTACTCAGATACATTATCATTAGTTAGCTATGGAGGACCACGAGACTCAAGATGAGGTTGTTACTTATACAGGGTGTTTCCAAAACCCATCTCCATCCAACCTAAAAGGGGGGACTTCTGCCCCTAGACCAAGCAGAGAGGGGCCACCCAGAACCCACTCTGTCAGGCGATCTGAATTCTTGCTTAGGTTGCGAGGCTAAGCACTGCAAGGGAATATAAATAAAAGATAAAAATATCTCTCTGAGTTCCCTGAGGGACAAGCCTGACTGCATAGGGGTTGATGTCAAAAGTATCCCCTCTCCAGGAAAAAGACATCGGGATGGGTATGGCCCTCATGCCTCACTAGACAACCACAGGGGGACTGGAGCCATTACAAGGTCCCCTTCAAATACTGGAGGTCAGGCCTCTATCCCCGCCTTTGCAAGTTTAGAATTGCCACAGCCCTTCTATACTTAGAGAAGGGAGGAGATGTCAGGGGCATCCCTGCTTACACACTGAAGGCCTAAAATCAGCCATAGGCCTAAAATCAGCAATAGGCCTGTCATACATGTATACTAACACCAAGTCTTGGATCTCAGTGGAAAAAACATTGAAACAGATGGTTACAAGCTATTGTAAACAGGCAGCTTTTGTGGAAATTTACAAGCCTGAGCAGTCATAGACCTTGTAAATAGGTAGCCTTGGCAGACAATACCAACTTAGATAAGGACAAGTGAGTCATAGGCAGAGTCATAGTGACCTGTCCCCTGAACCTTCACCCAGCCGATACCCGGTTCTGATGATATCTGTATTCCCCCTGAACACCCACACTCCAGTGTCATTCCCTTCCCCACATCCTGCCTTTCTGACAGGAAATGAATTATGATTTGAGAAAAAATAAATTATAAAAAAAACCCTGAAAAAAATTAAAATAAAAAAAGGTGCATGTATGTAGGACTGCAAGTGTATTGGGAATCTTTTAAAAGGCCTGAAAAATACAATCTGCCATATAAACTTAGGTACTCTGGACTTTCACAACTTATCACAATGGCATATTGCAGTCTATTAAATGTATTACTGAACCTTAAAGGGTTGTTTATAAAAAACACTAATTGGAGCCATAAAAGATTCATTAAGTCATAAAATTAATCTTAAAATAATAGATTTTGATAAGGATATCTTTCCAAAACAGGTTCTAAAGAGAACAAAGCTAATAAACATTTTATTTAATTTTTAATAGCCACAACAGATATCAAAAATAATGGTCAATAAAGTGCTTTATATTAATTAAAATACTCTATGTAATGTTTAGTAGAAATTGTTTTCTTAGGGGCTAGAAAAATGAGTCAATATTTAAGAGCCTTTGTTATTCTTATAGAGGAATACACAAACAGTCACTTGTGGCAAACAGCCACTTATAACTTCAGTTCCTGGAGATCTGAGTCTTCTTTTGACCTCTAAGGCACCAGGTATACACATAGTCCACAGATATACATGCAAATGAAATACAGATAAAATAAATACAAATCTAAAACATTCTTTTATTAGATTAAATTCTATGGATTTCTTTTATAGGAATATACTTGATCAAAGCTGATAAAATAAGATTTTTATTTAAAGCTATGGTACATGCAAAATAATGGATATATTTGTTTTTCATAGTTCTTTTTCTTCAAATTTACATTTCACAACAAATGATATAGGACATACAATCCCAAGAAGTAAAAACATTAAGTCTTGGTAAGCTTCCTCTATGTAATAGCAGTGGATATGTTAAGACTTAATAATAATCATAATTAACCTAAAAATCTTAGATTTTAAAATATTTTTAATTAAATTCACATTATTAAAGTATTAAAACTATCGACTGTCTGCATATGCTCTCCATTTCTTCCAAACCAAGTTTTTTAAGATTACTTTGTTCATTTAAAAAAATTAGTCATCTGGGCTAGCAAGATGGCACAGTGGTTAAGAGTTCTTCCAGACGTCATGAGTTCAATTCCTAGCAACCACATGGTGGTTCATGACCATCTATAAAGGGATCTAATGCCTTCTTCTGGTGTGCAGCTGTACATACACACAGAACCCTCATTATATATATATATGTGTCATTTAAAAACTAAGTTTTTGTGCTGGGTGAAGGGCACATATCTTTAATTCTAGTACCTGGGAGGCAGAGGTAACATATCTATGAGTTCAAGGCAAACATGGTCTATATAGCAAACTCCAGGACAGCCAGGGGTATATAATGAGACCTCATCTCAAAAACAAAGCAAAACAAAATACCAAAGAGTTGATATCCACACAGTTTGTGTAGAACCTTATCAATGACCAGGGTTGCCTTTGTGTCTTTAGGAATGTAAAGTCTTCCACTTTACATCTTGAAAGCATAGACATTGTATAAACACATGAAAATTCTAATTAGATAAAACTAGCAAATGATACAAACTGCTTGGGTCTCTCTCTCTCTCTCTCTCTCTCTCTCTCTATATATATATATATATATATATATATAATTTATTATGAATTTTTCTATTTTATCTACTTTATATTGGTAACATTTGAAATTAGGGTTCAGATAAAAAGTTTGTTAAATTATCCCAATTCCTTTAATTTACTAAATTAATAACATTTTTTATTATTGTGTGCATATACATGAAGGAGTGAGGTATGCATGCCACTGTGTACATTTTGAAGTCAAATAATAACTTTATCACATATATAATCTAAACAAACACACATATTTATATATTAATTCAACCTGTAGCATTCATTTAGTGTTGGTGGTATATACATATGTTTAGAGAAGACCACTTGGGATTGGGGTTAGATAATTTATTGGTGGCATCACTCCTGGAGAAAACTGATCCTTTCTCATCAACCATTGATTGCCTACATCACTTCATCTAAGATTGGGTCTTTGTGAAATTTCCCCACACTTATCGTCATGCTGACTGGTGTCATTGTGCAGATCTTCTTTAGATTACTATATCATTGAGATTTCATGGGTACAGCTTCCCTGTCATATAAAGAAAATACATCTCAAAGTAGGTGTCCTGGTATAGGGGTTGTATTGTAGATGAACATTTTGAGATTCCTCACTCCATGGCCACATGGGTGGGAGCTATACTTGTGGGTATAACCTAAGTATTTAGAATGCTTTTAGGAATGTTATGGGTTTAGGAAAGTGAAATTCATAGGTTTTCCTCTAAGGTCTCTGATTTCTCCAGCCATGGGTAGTTGTGTTGGTTTAGGATTACAGTGCCAGGCATGAATTCCCTCTTACTGAGGGGTCTGAAGGCCATTTAGATAGCTGTTGGCTACCTCTAAGGTAAAATAAATACTATTCCATCATTGGGAATATCTTCCAAGACCAGTCATTATTGTGGTTCATAGGCTTTACAGCTAGGTAGGACAAATAACTGCTTTTCTCCCATAGCACTTCCATCGTACTTCCCAATGCTATGAAAGTTAATCTTGATATAAGGGGTTAACAGGCCAGTTCCATTCAGATTCCTCTAAATATGTGTGAGAAAGGTGTAATGGATAAGTAATATGGCCTTACATCCAAGTTCTGGGAGGCAACCAAAACCAGTGGCTGTAGCTGATTTGTTTGGACATTTTTGACCAACAATTCCAAAGGGTTATCAGTCTTGACTCTTGGGTTTTTGTTAGATTGTTTGTGGATCTTATGGGAAGCTTGATCACCTCGTGTGGTTGTGTTGGCTACTTTTATGTCAACTTGACACAGGGTGAAGTGATCTAAAAGGAGGGAACTTCAATTGATAAATTCCCCACATATGAGTTGGTTGTAGGGTAAGACTGTAAGGCGTTTTCTTAATTAGCGATTGATGGGGAGGGCCCAGCACATTGTGCATGGTGCAATTCCTGGGGTGGTGGCCCTGGATGCTATAAGGAAACAGGCTGAGCAAACCACAAACTCCATGGCCTCTACATCAGCCCCTATCTCCAGCTTCCCACCTGCTTTAAGTCCCTGTCTTGGTTTCCTTCAGTGGAATTTGATTTGGTATATGTAAGCCAAAAAGCTACTTTCCTCCCCAAATTGCTTTTGGTCATGATGTTTCATCACAGCAATAGTAACCCTAACTAAGACAGTGGCGTAACTCCATTTAAATATGTGTACACTTAAACAAAATTATGTTTCCCTGTTTTCAAACATTTTTAGTGTTTTCTTTTTCCTCCCTCTTCTCTGTATCACAGTACTCCCTCCCCAGTTAAGGCACACCCCCACTTTTCCAACTTTACTGCTTCATACCACCAAATATCTTGCTATATCCTTCTGAAGAGCTCCTCGTTCACTTCCCTCCACTATCCCATTTTTACCTTTCTGTCTTTAGCAGTTACTTCAGGTTATGCACTAAAACCTAAATGTTCAGAGCCACTATACACAAGTAAGAGAACATATGATGTTTGTCTTTTGGGGTCTGGATTACCTCACTCAGTATAATAATTTCCAGTGTTTTCCATTTACTTGCAGATTTCATTTTTCTTTACAGCCAAATAGAAGTCCATTGTGTATGTAGCACTTTTCCATCATCCATTCAACCAATGAAGGACTTTTAGATTGTTTCTGTTTTCTAGAGGTCATGAATAGAATAGCACGAATTTGGCTGAGCATGTAAGCCTTTGGGTACCTGTCAAGGAGGAGTATATCGAGGTCTTACGGCAGTTTATGTTTAGCTTTTTGAGAATTCTCTACACTGACTTCCAGAGTGGCTGTACCAGTTTGCAATCCCACCAACAGTGAATGAGGGTTCCCATTGTCATTTGTTTTCATTATCTTAACCATTCTTGCTGGATAAGATGAAATCTCAAAGTAGTTTTAATTTGCATCTTCTAATTGCTAATAATATTGAACAGTTTTGAGATTTATTAGACATCATTATTTCTTGAGAACTCTGTGGTCAAGTTTTTATTGGGTCATTTGTTTCATCCTTCCCTCCCTCCTTCTCTCTCTCCTTCATTTCCTTCCTCCCTGTTTGTATACAAGAAGTACTTTGTCTTCTATCTGATATATGGCTTGAAAAGATTGCCTCCCATTCTGTGGGATCCTTCTTCAGTTGGATCTTCTTTTTTAAATTACTATTGCTATGAAATACAACTTTAAATCTAACAGCATAATCATAGGGTAATCTCTCCAACATTTTTGTTGTTGTTGTTGTTTGTTTTTTGAGATACCTTGTGTTTCTGTTTGGGGGAAGGATTGTTTTGGTTATCAAATGTCTTATGCTGCTATTTAAATATCTTGGTCTTGTTTTATCTATTTCAATGAAGAATGCCATTCAGATTTTTTATTGGGATTGCATTGCATACCTGATTTTTGTATTAAAGCAATACTGTAAAATGCTTTTGACAGAATGGTCATCTACACAATACAATTCTACCAATCCATGTGCATGACAGGTTATGATGGCTAATCATGCTTGTTAACTTGACTACACGTGCCATCAACTAAAACCCAAAATTCTTTCTTAATCATGTTATTTGAAACAGCAAAATTTACCCTAGATCTGGGCCACAGCTTCTGCTGGCAGTCTACATAAAAAAGACATGGAAAAGGAAACTGCCTTTTGTCTGCTTGCCCTCATTCTCACTAGCAAGCTTATCTATCCTGATGTTGTT
This sequence comes from Grammomys surdaster, assembly GCF_004785775.1. Classification (NCBI taxonomy): domain Eukaryota; kingdom Metazoa; phylum Chordata; class Mammalia; order Rodentia; family Muridae; genus Grammomys; species Grammomys surdaster. Next base: position 858,526 of record NW_021604685.1, on the reverse strand, counting down.
AACTCCATCTTGTTAAGGATTCCAGGAATGTAGACTGAACAGCAGCCTTCCAGGAATCCTCCAGGAATCCAGTGCCAGATTTGGATAGCTAAGAAATTAAATTTTGTAGACTGTACAATTACCTGATTCTTAGTCTTTCTGTTGTCAGACAGCCACTGTGGTACTACTCTGACCACACCCTGAAAACTATTTATATATAGATATATGCATTATATCAGTTTTGTTCATTTAGAGAACCCTTTTTAATACAGAAGTTTTTCCATCTTCTAGTGTCTTTCTCAATCTCTCTCTTAGAGATTTAAAATTTTCATTGTAGGGGTCTTTAACTTCCTTTGTTAGATTTATTTCTAGGGTTTTTTTAGGCTACTGTGAGTGGCGGTGTTTCTATTATCTCTTTTTAAAAATCATGTTTTAGA